>NC_047592.1:4070178-4180178 GCF_011004845.1 Esox lucius | reverse complement strand
ATTGTGAGCCAATCAGGCAATGAGCCAATCAGCCAATGAGCCAGCAATAATGCCGCCTTTCTGCTAGACTGACGGGTGAATTGGCTAATGGGAAAGGAAATCTACCTCCACAGATACTCTGGGATGAGTTTTAAGTGTGCTGCTTTGCCCCTCTTTGTGGCGCTCTGAGAGAAGGCTTCACTCCTTCTCATGGGTGTGTCTGAATAGACTAATCTGCGGACCTTCTCATCTCTTTCCAGTGAACCAGACATATCCAGGGCTCTCGGATCAGCAGGACAACGAAGATTGTCTCAGCGAATGTGGAAAACAATGCAATTACCACACTGATGTGTTATATATAGTATATCATAATGATGTGTTATATATAGTATATCATAATGATGTGTTATATATAGTATTTCATAATGATGTGTTAGATATAGTGTATCATGCTGATGTGTTAGATATAGTATATCATAATGATGTGTTAGATATAGTATATCACAATGATGTGTTAGATATAGTATATCATGCTGATGTGTTAGATACAGTGTATCATGCTGATGTGTTAGATATAGTATATCATAATGATGTGTTAGATATACTATATCATGCTGATGTGGTAGATATAGTATATCAAGCTGATGTGTTAGATATAGTATATCATAATGATGTGTTAGATATAGTGTATCATGCTGATGTGTTAGATATAGTATATCATAATGATGTGTTAGATATACTATATCATGCTGATGTTGTAGATATAACATACCATGCTGATGTGGAAGATATAATATATCATGCTGTAGTATATAGTGCTGATGTGTTAGCATGCTGAACCCAGTCACTGTAGTTAAAAAACTCTGAGGGCCTCCTGCTGAAATGATGAGTGTCTGTCAGATCTTCAGTCCCTCTTGAGGGATAACTAGAGGAAGTCACAGGGGTTAAGTGAATGTTTGAGTGCTATTGAGTTGCCGTAAGACATCCTCGCCTAGGAACAATTTTCTGGCAAACGCTTGTTTGATAAAAAAATGAGAAGAATAAAAGGAGGGTTTTAATCAACATGTTTCATGAAAAAGCACATTACTGTTAGGTGCCTTCTGTTGAGACTTAAAACCAATGAAGTAAAGTGCATGGACTTGACTCTTCCAGAACCGGCCTGTGTGTAAATGTCAGCATGCTTCCGCCAGGTGTGTCCTTCACCATAGGGGGACGTAATGTGAACACAGCTCACCTGGAAATACATGCAGCGACACACACACACACACACACACACACATTTTTTTCCCTCTCTTCTCTCCTCCATTTCTCTCCACACTTCAAGTTCTACTCAATGTGTTTACCTCCAGTGCTTCCAAGAATCAAACTTACTGGCGCAACTTATGAAAGCAATTATCTCAAACACACACACACACACACACACACACACACACACGGTTCCCAGGTGTATATTTGAAAGCCAAGAGTGCTGAAGCCTGCAGCCATATGGGATATATTGGACATAAATTCCACAGCTTTGTACCTTGAAATGAAATCCATGTACTCTTCTATGTCAACTTAAAGATAGCCAAGTGTGTATTTGTGTGTGTGTGTGCGAGTGTGTGTGTCCATCTTTGGCCCAATCCCACAGAACTCCCATAGTGGTTTTGAACAAAAACATTTTTGGACTTGAAAACTTTATTTATTATTGACAAATGTATTTCCATTTTTATTGTTGACAAATGTGTTTCCAGACTTTGTGGTAGGATTAAAACTTAAACTCCTCCACAATAAACAGTTTGGACAGTAATTATAGTTTGGGCTAAATGAGCCCTGAGTGAGTAACTACAATTACTCAAATTGTAAAATTATTCAAATAATCATGAGTTGAAAACCATTAAGTTACATATTTTCTTATAGCTCAGTTCTCAACTTGCACGTCTTCAGTTTGCTCAAACACACACACACACACACACACAAACCACCAGTATATACACACAGTCACACACCCAGATCCTACATAGCGCCCTAAGTCTACCAGTTTAATATTTCCCTCCACACACCCACACACACCCACACACTCACAAACATAGGAGAGTCTAGAGGAGCGTGTGCTTACTGAGGCCACAGCACTCTGGGATTGGAGGTGGATGAGTTCTTAGAGTTCCAGGGGGTTGACCAGAGGATGATAACGGTTCTGAGATCTCTCTCTCACACACACACACACACACACACACAAAGGCACTCACCCAGTAGCACTTGCGCAAATGCCTATATGCCTACACAGAAACATACACGCACACAAGAACAGTGGAAACAAGAACAGTGATATGAACGTATATGTAAAGTCTTGGAACTACTGCCTAGTAAAAGACTGTAAACAAGAACAGTGATATGAACGTATATGTAAAGTCTTGGAACAACTGCCTAGTAAAAGACTGTAAACAAGAACAGTGATATGAACGTATATGTAAAGTCTTGGAACTACTGCCTAGTCAAAGACTGTAAACAAGAACAGTGATATGAATGTATATGTAAAGTCTTGGAACAACTGCCTAGTAAAAGACTGTAAACAAGAACAGTGATATGAACGTATATGTAAAGTCTTGGAACTACTGCCTAGTAAAAGACTGTAAACAAGAACAGTGATATGAACGTATATGTAAAGTCTTGGAACTACTGCCTAGTAAAAGACTGTAAACAAGAACAGTGATATGAACGTATATGTAAAGTCTTGGAACAACTGCCTAGTAAAAGACTGTAAACAAGAACAGTGATATGAACGTATATGTAAAGTCTTGGAACTACTGCCTAGTAAAAGACTGTAAACAAGAACAGTGATATGAACGTATATATAGTCTTGGAACAACTGCCTAGTAAAAGACTGTAAACAAGATCAGTGATATGAACGTATGTGTAAAGTCTTGGAACAACTGCCTAGTAAAAGACTGTAAACAAGAACAGTGATATGAACGTATATATAGTCTTGGAACAACTGCCTAGTAAAAGACTGTAAACAAGAACAATGATATGAACGTATGTGTAAAGTCTTGGAACAACTGCCTAGTAAAAGACTGTAAACAAGAACAGTGATATGAACGTATATGTAAAGTCTTGGAACTACTGCCTAGTAAAAGACTGTAAACAAGAACAGTGATATGAACCTATATGTAAAGTCTTGGAACAACTGCCTAGTAAAAGACTGTAAACAAGAACAGTGATATGAACGTATATGTAAAGTCTTGGAACAACTGCCTAGTAAAAGACTGTAAACAAGAACAGTGATATGAACGTATATGTAAAGTCTTGGAACAACTGCCTAGTAAAAGACTGTAAACAAGAACAGTGATATGAACGTATATGTAAAGTCTTGGAACAACTGCCTAGTAAAAGACTGTAAACAAGAACAGTGATATGAACGTATATGTAAAGTCTTGGAACAACTGCCTAGTACCTAAGAAGACTGAAGTGTCTGAAACTGTGCTGGTTGTGCCCCCCCCCCAACACCTAACCAGCAGTGTGCAACTCTGAACCCCCGGCCCCACAAACAGTGAGAGTCAGTGCCAGACTGGTTCAGAAGTAAGCTTCCAATGGCCTCTGTTAATTTGGTCCGCTTTGATTATTTTCTTGCCTACATTGTTCTGTGTGGGAATCGTTATTCTTTTAATTACATTGTTTTTTAGTTTTTTTTGGGGTGTTTCATCCTTTGTCAGGTGTTAGATGTTATATGTGCAGCAGCTAATTCGGATCCCGATATACGCTAAACCACACACACAGACACACACAGACATTGAGCTAATGAGATGGCAGACACCAGTATGTGTGTGAGAATTTGCGCGTGCACACATGCCCTACAAACAGCGATGTAATGAGGAGGATCTGATACACACACACACACATTAACCCTCCTCATTATACCACTGTCTGTAGGGCACACACACATGCACACGCACACTGGCACGGACGCACGGCATCTCCCGCAGCCATCCGGGGATGTAGGGACGGATTCCAGTTCAAACACCAAACTCTGCCCGCCTCCCAATCCGCCCCCTCCTAATCTGCCTTGGAGTATTGTTGTTCACGGGGTGCAGGGTTCCATTTGGAAGGCACCCTCCCTCTCTTCCTCTCCACTGGGAGGGTAACAGTGGCTTGCTTCTGAGATTAAATTAACGTGACACTATCGGCTAGTCTACTGTCAGATTATATTAATATGATACTTCCCCACAGTGCCGTTCAGCTGTAACTAACGCAGCCCGTGTTGTCACCGAAACTACGGAGCGTCTTTAGCCTAGATGTGGAAGATTCATCCGAACATTTCTTTTGGTGGGATGATAGCTATGGATATGCCTTTTTGTTGTAATGCTCCGTGTGGATCCAGTCATCATATTTTCCCCATAGACCTACTGCTTGAATCATTATCAAATTGTTTTGATCATATAATAATATTTGAAAACTGGATTAATAAAGGTGTTTTTTTTATGACCTTGAAACTAAATGTAAAGAATGAGAGCGCAACCTAATGGATCACAGTTGAATTTTCGCACCCCCAGCCGCACGGCGGCGCCCGCTCCAGACTGTGGTGCGATCATCCCCCTTCTGTGGTGGGACGCCAGCTTCCTTTCCTTTTTCACGTAGTAAAGATGGCGGTACACGGCCCTGTTGTGAAAATCCACCCGGTTGTTCTTGCTTCAATCGCCGACTCCTATGAGAGACGAAATGAGGGAGCCAGTCGAGTCATCGGGACATTGCTAGGTTGGGATCCTGGAGGTTTCGGACCGTTATCTCGGTCTTTTGACGCTTTTAGAGCGGCTTTGAGGACCGGTAACCACCGGCGCATGTGTTGCTGCCAGCCAGCCACCTAGCTAATTCTAAGCTTTATAGCGAGCTATATGGTTGATTTACAACAACTGCTCCCGCTATGTTATTACAGTTATTAACTAGACATCCAAAGCGATACGGTCTAAAAAGCAATACTTGGTTGTGTTTCCTAACTACGGTGTGTCTCTGTGGTGACAGTGTCTGTGATAACGCGTTGCCATATGGTCGCATCTTTTCCCAGGAACCGTCGACAAACATTCCGTGGAAGTCACGAACTGTTTCTCTGTACCTCACAACGAGTCTGAGGATGAGGTGAGAGACTGTCTGGCTGATTTGGCCGTCGCCTGGCGTGTATACTGCTGTGTTACGGCTGCGTTATGAATGCTGGCTGGCTGTCTTGGCCGTCGCCTGGCGTGTATACTGCTGTATTACGGCTGCATTATGAATGCTGGCTGGCTGATTTGTTTCCTGTGTAGGTGGCTGTTGACATGGAGTTCGCTAAGAACATGTATGAGCTTCACAAGAAGGTGTCTCCTACAGAGGTTATCATTGGCTGGTGGGTGCCTGTCCCCCTCTCTCTGTCTGTCCGCACCTCCGTTTCTCTCTTCTGCTGGTAGTTCTGGTTTATGTGATTGTATGTGTTGTGGAGGATTGTTGTTAACAGTATGTACATGCGTGTGGACAGGTATGCTACGGGGTTTGACATAACGGAACACAGCGTGCTGATCCATGAGTACTACAGCAGAGAGGCGGTCAACCCCATCCACCTGACTGTAGACACAGCACTGCAGAGCAACAAGATGAACATCCGAGCGTACATCAGGTACGCTGCTTGTCAGTGTGCTGTCTGGTTCTGTCTGCTGTGTCTGTGTGCGGATTGATTCTGTCTGCTGTGTCTATGTGCTGACTGGTTCTCTGTCTGCTGTGTCTATGTGCTGACTGGTTCTCTGTCTGCTGTGTCTATGTGCTGACTGGTTCTCTGTCTGCTGTGTCTATGTGCTGTCTGGTTCTCTGTCTGTCTGCTGTGTCTATGTGCTGTCTGGTTCTCTGTCTGCTGTGTCTATGTGCTGACTGGTTCTCTGTCTGTCTGTCTGCTGTGTCTATGTGCTGACTGGTTCTCTGTCTGTCTGTCTGCTGTGTCTATGTGCTGACTGGTTCTCTGTCTGTCTGCTGTGTCTATGTGCTGTCTGGTTCTCTGTCTGTCTGCTGTGTCTATGTGCTGTCTGGTTCTCTGTCTGTCTGTCTGCTGTGTATATGTGCTGTCTGGTTCTCTGTCTGTCTGCTGTGTCTATGTGCTGTCTGGTTCTCTGTCTGTCTGCTGTGTCTATGCGCCGACTGGTTCTCTGTCTGTCTGCTGTGTCTATGCGCCGACTGGTTCTCTGTCTGTCTGCTGTGTCTATGCGCCGACTGGTTCTCTGTCTGTCTGCTGTGTCTATGTGCTGTCTGGTTCTCTGTCTGTCTGCTGTGTCTATGCGCCGACTGGTTCTCTGTCTGTCTGCTGTGTCTATGCGCCGACTGGTTCTCTGTCTGTCTGCTGTGTCTATGCGCCGACTGGTTCTCTGTCTGTCTGCTGTGTCTATGCGCCGACTGGTTCTCTGTCTGTCTGCTGTGTCTATGCGCCGACTGGTTCTCTGTCTGTCTGCTGTGTCCATGTGCCGACTGGTTCTCTGTCTGTGTCCATGCACTGACTGATTCTTGTTTCTGTCTGTAATTGTCTTTGTGTTGGTAGCAGAAAGAGACAGTCTGTCAGTGTTGTTCTTATGTCCCTTTCAGATGTATCCGTGTGTTGACTGGCTCTTTCTCCTGTCCCCCAGTGCCCAGATGGGAGTACCAGGGAAGACAGTCGGTGTGATGTTCACTCCCCTAACCGTCAAATACATCTACTATGACACAGAGAGGATTGGAGGTCAGACACACTCCCCTCTCTGCCCTGCCTTCTCTACTAACATGTTCCTCCTCTCTCCTCATCACCATCTCTCTTGCTATCTTTCATTGACTGACTCCAGTGTAACTGGGTTCCTCCTAACATATTTGTGTGTGTGTGTTATGGTATGTGTTTGCATAGTGGGCCTGCTCCAGCGAACCAGGGATGCTCCCAACCGGGCCAAGGGGTTGACATCTGACCTGTGTCAGGTGGGAGGCGCGGCGACCCGGGTTCAGGACATGCTAACCACAGTACTGGCCTACATAGAGGAGGTGTTGGTATGTGATGGGTCTCCCTCAGAGAGGGTGCTTTGGGATTTATATATTCTGTTAATCTGGTTGGTTTAAAAAGTTTTTTCCCCCCTCCCTTTGTTCCTCTCCTTTCCTGCTCCATCTACTCCTCCCTCTCTGTAGTCTGGTAAGGTCCAGGCTGATAACAGTGTTGGGAGGTTCCTCACAGACCTGGTCAGTAAAGTCCCTAAGATCTCGGCTGAAGACTTTGAGAGCATGCTCAACTCCAACATCAATGTAAGATGTATTTTTGTATTTTTTGGTGTGTGTGTGGCTGTGTGTTTTACTACGGTTAAAAGGTTTGTTGTGAATGCTGTCTGTTTCCAGTATTATGTTTTCGCTCATGTACGTATGCTGTCCCATCTGGTGTGTGTTTTGTCTGTGTATCCTTATCCCTCCTCTTCCTCCTCTCCTTCAGGACCTGCTGATGGTGACGTATCTAGCCAACCTGACCCAGGCCCAGATCGCCCTGAATGAGAAATTAGTAATTTTGTAGGAGACCACAGCAAGTCAATAAAAGAAAATGCCATCTAAATCTGTGTTTTATTTCCACAACAACCCTTTAACTTTGGACGGGGCAGGATGCGGCATACAAAGGGATTTGGGTTAATTGTGTGTGTGTGTGAAACAGGACACATTGTGATCTATTAATTGTGTATTAACTATTGTATTAGGCTGTGCCAATAAGAAATGGCTGTTGGTTTTCAATCCACACCCAATTATAACTAAGCCGATTCATTTGATCAACCAGCTACTTATGAGATTTGGGTTATATAAGTTAAACAGGCCAGTAGCTCTGTAGAAGTAGGATTGGAAAAAGATCTGTGGTCAGGGAAATGGAAAGATCCTGTGACATGATATCCACTTTAAAATGTTAACAAGGCAACCCTTAATCTTAACTCTATTGGGTTGGTTTCGTAGCGCAGAAAACTGGATTTTCCTGTCAAGACCATTCTTTGCGTCTACGTTAAGTTAATCTGTCCACGATCGATGGGTTTCAGATGACAGGCCAGGTATTGATAGTTGAAAATCAGCATGTTCTTTTCCGCTATTCACGGTAGTGGACGTTCTTTATTTGGAAAGCGGATGACTCAAAACACAGGTGAACAGCGCCCCTTATTGCAAAGAGAGGCTATTTGACCAAGAGTTTCAAATGACTGATGTATTGCTTTTAAACAGTTGACTATTAGCATCGGCTCAAAATGTACGTGTAACAAGCTGTCTGATACAACATTTGTCTATAGATAATGATACATAAAACATTACGTGAGATGTGTTGGGAATCCTTATACTATTGCCTAGCCCCGCCCTCCTGACGTAACCCGGAAGAGGGGGGAACGGACGGGGGTACCAAGATGGCATTTCTACGCTGTAGGCGAGACCCTTGTGGATTTATATGTCTCATATTAACTTATTTCAGCGTATTTTATGCGGATTATGTGGTCATTCAGTATGTCCTCATTCCTGCTTACTCGGGAAGGTACGTCTTCGGGAATGCTTCTTTTCGAGTTGCTGCTTAGCGTTGATATAGCTAACGTTAGCACAGCTAACAGTTTATATTGTATATTTGTATCTTACTAACGTAATAATTATAAACTGCTGTTGCCAGCGGTTTCGTTTCATGGTTTTATGATGTCTTGCGGGAATTATACTTTCAATACAGTCAGCGGCATTCGACTGGCATCCTTTGTGTAGGGTGCCGTCAATCGGATGGTCGATGAACAGGTGTCCTGACTCTCTGTGGTCACCTAAGTTCCAATGGCAGTTATCGTAGGGTTGTAAAACCCGATGTCCAGGTTACATTTCTAGTCTGGTCGTCAAACCATCGCTACTAAAGTGTCCCCTGCGTCCAGAATGCAAATTCACCGCCTCTCTCTAGTTTCCCAGGAAGTTTGCTGGTAATTAGAACGTGTTCTCAGTTGGCTCATCCGGGAATAATAAATAAAACATACAACCAGGAAATGTGTTTGGTATTTGGCAGGTACAGAGGAAATTGGCTGGCCAGATTGGTAGCCTTCTATTTACGTCGTTGTTTACTCTTGAGCAACAATGTGCTGGCAAGCCTTGAACACCTAAATCGTAGCCCGTCCTTGGCGAAGCAACCGGTCAGTCTGGATAAGCTTCTCATTTGACTACCACTGTCCGAAAAAATAAATGTGTTACTTGGCAAGCGGACGAGTTGTCTAGGTTACAATACTGTTATAATTCCGCCTGTGCCTGTAGTCTCCTCCCTTGACATTCTCCGTCTTCCTCCTCACGGCTTCCTCTTTCTCTTCCAACTTCTCTTTGCCCCTGATGCTTATCTCTCCCTGTCGGTCTCTCTTTGTCCCCGACCAGTATGTGGTGTACACTTCATGGGTCTGTATTCAATGTGATTCTCCTGTTGCTGCTGGCCTGCCACTCCAAAGCCGTCTTCTCTGACCCGGGTGAGTTCCCCTGCATGTCAGAAGGAGCGGGGGAGATAGAGGGAGAGAGTTGACAAAGAGAACTTTGTAGCACATCTCACCTGGAACTATTTTTGACAGTGTAGCGTGTTACTGTGTGTGTGTGTGTGTGTGTGTGTATGTGTGTGTGTCTTTCAGGCATGGTTCCGCTTCCAGAGACAGCAATAGACTTCTCTGATCTGAGGTCGCAGAATTCACGCATGAACGAGAGGGTGAGTTACAACCCCCCCCCCCCACACACACACACACACACACACACCGAGGTGGTGTGCCATTGCTCCGCTGTGATGTCGTGTGTCCCCGCAGGGCTGTGAAGGCTGGACTGTGTGTAGTCGTTGTGAGACGTATCGACCTCCCAGAGCGCACCACTGCAGAGTGTGTCAACGATGCATACGACGTATGGACCACCACTGTCCCTGGTAGGTACCAGGGGGCTCTCCTCATCCCTCCTCTACTCCTCTCTCTCTCTCCTCTCTCTCCTGTCTCTGTCACTGTCTCTGTCTTTGCCCTCCTCTCTCTCTCCTGTCTCTGGGTCTGTCTTTTCCCTCCTCTCTCCTCTCTCCTGTCTCTGGGTCTGTCTTTTCCCTCCTCTCTCCTCTCTCCTGTCTCTGGGTCTGTCTTTTCCCTCCTCTCTCCTGTCTCTGGGTCTGTCTTTTCCCTCCTCTCTCCTGTCTCTGGGTCTGTCTTTTCCCTCCTCTCTCCTGTCTCTGGGTCTGTCTTTTCCCTCCTCTCTCCTGTCACTGGGTCTGTCTTTTCCCTCCTCTCTCCTGTCTCTGGGTCTGTCTGTTCCCTCCTCTCTCCTGTCTCTGGGTCTGTCTGTTCTCTCCTCTCTCCTGTCTCTGGGTCTGTCTGTTCCCTCCTCTCTCTCTCCTGTCACTGGGTCTGTCTTTTCCCTCCTCTCTCTCTCCTGTCACTGGGTCTGTCTTTTCCCTCCTCTCTCCTCTCTCCTGTCTCTGGGTCTGTCTTTTCCCTCCTCTCTCCTCTCTCCTGTCTCTGGGTCTGTCTGTTCCCTCCTCTCTCCTGTCACTGGGTCTGTCTTTTCCCTCCTCTCTCTCTCCTGTCACTGGGTCTGTCTTTTCCCTCCTCTCTCCTCTCTCCTGTCTCTGGGTCTGTCTTTTCCCTCCTCTCTCCTGTCTCTGGGTCTGTCTTTTCCCTCCTCTCTCCTGTCTCTGGGTCTGTCTTTTCCCTCCTCTCTCCTGTCACTGGGTCTGTCTTTTCCCTCCTCTCTCCTGTCTCTGGGTCTGTCTGTTCCCTCCTCTCTCCTGTCTCTGGGTCTGTCTGTTCCCTCCTCTCTCCTGTCTCTGGGTCTGTCTGTTCCCTCCTCTCTCCTGTCTCTGGGTCTGTCTGTTCCCTCCTCTCTCCTGTCTCTGGGTCTGTCTGTTCCCTCCTCTCTCCTGTCTCTGGGTCTGTCTGTTCCCTCCTCTCTCCTGTCTCTGGGTCTGTCTGTTCCCTCCTCTCTCCTGTCTCTGGGTCTGTCTGTTCCCTCCTCTCTCCTGTCTCTGGGTCTGTCTGTTCCATCCTCTCTCTCTCCTGTCTCTGGGTCTGTCTGTTCCCTCCTCTCTCCTGTCTCTGGGTCTGTCTTTTCCCTCCTCTCTCCTGTCTCTGGGTCTGTCTGTTCCCTCCTCTCTCCTGTCTCTGGGTCTGTCTGTTCCCTCCTCTCTCCTGTCACTGGGTCTGTCTTTTCCCTCCTCTCTCCTGTCTCTGGGTCTGTCTGTTCCCTCCTCTCTCCTGTCACTGGGTCTGTCTGTTCCCTCCTCTCTCCTGTCTCTGTCTCTGGGTCTGTCTTTGCCCTCTGTCTCGTATCTGCTGTAATATCATGTGTGTGTGTTTTTCAGGATTAATAACTGTGTTGGAGAGCTGAACCAGAAATACTTTATTCAGTTCCTCTTCTATACAGGTTAGTTCACAGCTACAGCTAATACATCTACGACCGCTCTTCTACTACAACACTACTATTACACCTGTTCTACTACAACACTACAACTATTACTACTATACTACTACAGCTGTACTACTACACTTCTCCATCTGTTATACTACTATAGCTGTACTACCACTACACTACTACAGATGTACTACAACTACACTTCTACTACAGCTGTACTACCACTACACTACTACAGATGTACTACACTTCTACTACAGCTGTACTAAAACTACACTACTCTCCCCTCCCTCCAGGTATGGCCAGTCTGTACTCCATGGCCCTGGTGGTGTCGGCCTGGGTGTGGAGGATACGGAGCGAAAGAGAAGGAGAAGGAGAGAAAGAAGAGGAGTCTCCCAGCAAACACCTGATTGTGTGAGTGGAGGATGACAGAGTGAATATATGCATCAGGTGGTAGAGGATGATAAACAGACTACCTGACATTTAAACACCTGATTGTGTTAGTGGAGGATGACAGAGTGAATGTATGCATCAGGTGGTAGAGGATGATTAACCTGACATTTATTGTTCAGATGAATAATATGTCTTTTACTGTATATATTTTACACCCATCTCTGTTTCCCCTCTTTTCCTTTCTGTCTTTCTCTCCCCAATCAGAGCTCACTACATCATTCTGCTGGTGGAGTCGGTGCTGTTCGGTGTGTTTGTCATGGTTATTTTCTACGACCAGGTAGGGTCAAGTTTAGAGCCCCTGACAGAGACCAGTTCAATTGAGTTTTAGATCTGCTGTTGGACATCATGGACGCGCTTCGTCCTTTAAAAATCATTGGTAAACATTATTTACCCCCACTGCCCCCTCTGTCTCCACCCCCCTCTGTCTCCACCCCCCTCTGTCTCCACCCCCCTCTGTCTCCACCCCCTTCTGTCTCCACCTCCTCTCTCTCCATCCACGGTCTCTGTCTCAGTTGGTCTCCATAATAACGGATGAGACTCCCATAGAGCAGATGAGGAATCGCCTGATGAAGGACAGGTCGTTGACCGGCAGCACCTCCTCCCAGCCCCCAACTCACATCACGCACACCCGCAAGCCCAAGCTAGCCCTGCTCAGGGAGGTCTTCGGGAGGGGTACGTGCTCGCCCTTTCAGTCATTTTGCCCCTTTTGTTTTTCTGTGTCGACCTGTGAGGAACGTGGCTCTGCTGTGTACATGTTTAGTCAACCTCCTAAAGCAATAATATATTTTTTTTTTACATGTAATAACATGTTTTTATGAAATGTTAATAAAAATGTTTGTCTCAATCTTTCTCTCAATCTCTCCATCTCTTTACCTTGTCGTTCCTTCTTTCCCCTGACTCTCTTCTCCTCATCCCTTCCTCTCTCAGGTTCGGTGTTCTGTTGGCTGTTCCCTCTACATTCCAGCCCCCCCACAGTTGGTGGAATCAGCTACTCAGCTGTACCGGATTACAATGTCTAACTTTGCCACAACCTTCACACAACGTTAGGAAAACATTACCTTCCCTTCAACGTTATGGTTATGTTGTGGTTATATTAGGATTAAGGTCTCATAGGTTACGGTGACATTTTTGGTTGACCAACGTTCCCAAAACCTCCCCTCATCGTTACAGGATCATTTCTAAAATGTCTGAATAACGTTCCTTGTTGGAGTTATGGTACAGTCAACAGTATTTCTGGAAAACCCGGGTCTTTGGCGAATATTACTGTGATGTTGAGTTGAAGTTTTTATTACATACATTTTACTTGAAGGTTAGTGAAACATCATGAGTTGATTTTATGGTAATGTTGAAGTGAAGGTTACCATACGATGTTACAGTACAAAAATGCAGTATAACTTTACACCAACTTTCAGGTTGGAGTGTGTATTTATACAAAACCACTAAATATTCTAGTGATGTATTCTAATTTTTATTTTAAACACACTAACACATAATACACACAAACACATTACAATACACAGACACAATATTTGTATATCTTTGAAGGGATTCCTTTGGTTCCTAACTGTGATGAGAGAAGATCAAACTTAAAATTATTTATACGTACAGATAGATTAACCAGCCTTCGATCTCTACTCCAAGCTATGTGTGTTTAAACTTTTTACTACATTCTACACCTCAGGTTCAAATACAATTGCATACATTTCAATATTTGGAGTATTCAGTAGGAACATAGTTGGGCACATCAACGGTTTGGTAGTTTGGACACAACATTCTGCTGGTTCCAACCAAGCCCAATTAAAGTATTTAAAATGATTTCAGTTAGCATTTGAAATGATTTCAGTTTGTGTTTGAAATGATTTCAGTTAACATTTGAAATGATTTCAGTTAGTATTTGAACCCCAAGTGTGTATTTGAGCCCCTGGCAGACTTGGCCCACCGGCCTCAGAGCTAGTCGGCCAGGCCGCCGTGTGCTGACTGTACATACGCTGTAACTGCTGAGTTGACTCTGTACATACGGATGTATTTTATAATGTCTTCTATTCAAATGAAGGGAAACGAGGCACTAATCCCAAATGGCACCTTTAGCTAGAAAACTACTTTTGATGAGGGAACTCGGGCCGAGGGCACCAAGCGAGTGAGATTTAGGTTTTACCTTTCAGGTCGTAACACTTAAGACGACAAGGACAGGGAAGCCCTGATCCAGGATCAGCCTCGAACTGAGGTGATTTGTCACGCTGTGGTTGTAGATGTGTTTGTGGGGCCGGGGGCGTGGGTAGTGCATGATCTGGGGAACGGGTTGTGGGGCCGGGGGCGTGGGTAGTGCATGATCTGGGGAACGGGTTGTGGGGCCGGGGGCGTGGGTAGTGCATGATCTGGGGAACGGGTTGTGGGGCCGGGGGCGTGGGTAGTGCATGATCTGGGGAACGGGTTGGCATTTGGGATGCCCCCATGAAAACGGGACTGGTTGGCCTCTAGATTGTTTTGGTTGTTTTTTTTGGTAACAATTCGGTGTGCCAAATGACACCTTGTTCCCTCTGTATTCAGGGTTAAGGGTGACATTTGGGACAAAAAGTTTGAAACTTTTATTTGCTGACAGAGGAATGTATGTATGTATGTATGTATGTATGTGTTTGTACAAAGGAGAGATCATGTTTCATGATGTTTACATTTATTTATATGTTGATACTTTGTTGATTGATATTTATTGTGAATCCGTCCCGACTGGCGCTCGGTTCTGCGAATCACGGCCTGGTCCTTATGTACCTCACTTCCTGTGAAAGGATTAGTGTGCCTGTTTTGAACTACAGTACGGTGTGTTCTCAAAATGCTGCTGGCGTTACAGTGCCATGTGGAAGTAGAAGAAAAAACATGTCTCAATCTGGACTGGAATCTGATATTTTTTGTGTGTGGTATTTGGAATGAGATGGGGGTTTGTATTACTGTTGATATGTGTTACATTTTCCCTAAAGGGAAAGTATTTTATGGGGGGGGGGGGGGGGGGATTTTATCCTTGTTATTTGTTTTGCCGTTTGATTATGTGAGTGTCTGTCAATAACAACTGTACAATTTATGGTCACCAAAATTTTACAAAGAACATGTGACATTTTGTGTCTCTAAGAATGTTTTATGTTCTGGTTCACATTCATGCTGATGTTGGTTTTTGAAAAGGCTAGCGGTCAGTTGGCTCTCATTACTTTATGAGACTCCCTTTTAGAATTACCCAGAACACACCTGTTGACATCAATTAAGATTTTTTTGTCTCTCAAAATTGCCAGGATGTGTCTTGGATCATCCGTATATGAGTAAACTGTTACCAACCTTAACAATAACACAAATGAGGCTCATGTCTCCGTGTACATGTTTTATTATACATACATAAAAAAAAATTTTATCTTCACATTTTTCACTCATTACAACCCCCCCCCCCCCCCCCCCCCCCCCCACAAAAAAAAAACCCTCTAACATCTTATGGCACCAGATTAGAATTATTTAACTTAAAAAACGTTTACAATTGTCGTGAAAACAAATCAAAAGCCAAGAAGAAACACGTTTTAAAGCATGGAGAGGGGGCATAATATAAATAACATCATCCATGAGTTAGTTCGTAAGTATAGGGGGCATGTTAGAAGTTGTTCAATTGATCCTCCCAATACTAACACTACGAAAAATATTAAATGTGTCCCCTCAATATCAAACTCATTCTTATGTACATGAAAATCTGAATTGACTGCAACGGTGCATTACCTCGACTGGAAGTTTTGGGGATTCCACCGAGTGGATGTAGTTCCCATGACGTTCGTGTTGACAGGCGGTACTCAACCCCGGCCCAACTTGCGGCAGTCGGAGAAGCACCTGTACTTCGGTCGTTGACGTCCGTTAACAGTCGGCAGCTTTCGGCGTCACTCGAAAGCGCGCTGTTATTCGTCATGTGACAGTGTTGTTGTTTCCCCCCTCCTTTTCCGGAATCCTGTGATCATGTGAACACTAACAAGCCAGGCTACTACCAGCTCGCTCCACACCGCAACCGGTCTCATACGCATACTACCCATTTTGGGCAGTCGACAACCCGCTAGTACAGCCGGGGACGGGCCGCACTATGGCGGACGAAGAGTGGAGCCCATTGCTTTCGGACAAACATGACCTGACGAACGGAAATTCGTATGGCTTTCCCCCGCAACCACAGAGTAAGTACTGTAGTAATTACGAAAGTAGCTTGCTAAGGCCACCCATCTACGACATCAACCTAATTAGTAAACCTATTTATTGACTTCTAAGCTATTTGATGTTGATGATGAGCTTGCACGTTTTATTTTGTTACTTGGCATGGCAAGAGTGCTCAGCCATCCCCCATAACAAATGCTTTCACTTCCTTCTTTTTAATTCTAGACATGGTTTCTGAAGCGTAAGCAGTCAACTCAGCCAGTAATGTGTAGTCTCTACTTTCTCCCAGTCGCCCTCTCACTAATCCCCTGTTATTTTTTCTCTCTAAATGGTCCCTCTCATTTAACTCCTCCCACATTCCCTTGTCCTGCCTCTCTTGGCGCTCCTTCTCCATCCACTTAACCCCCATCTCCTCCTCATGTTCCTCACCCTCCTGTTTCTCCTCTCACCTTGGCCATGCTCGCTTTGCTCCAGGTTTCCCCCCATACACCATTCCCTCTGCTCCCCCTCCCGTCCTGCTGGGTGAAGCCCCACCTCCCTACTCCTCCCTGGACAGCCCTGACAGTGGCTCCTCCCCCATCATCAGCTGTAGGTAGGTAGCCCTCACCCTAGATGGACTTTGGGTCCAAAAACAAGCTGCCGGTTTGAATCCCAGGTACTGAAAAAAATAAAGGGGTAATAGGGTTTAAACTCATACTGTGATGTAATACCACAGGGTGTGTCAGAGTGCCACCAGTGTGCTGTAACATACCGAATATTATGTTGTAACGTTTAATAATGTTTTGTAGGGTGTGTCAGAGTGCCATCAGCGTGGAGGGAAAGACGCACCAACATGTAGTCAAGTGTGGCGTCTGCAATGAGGCTACGGTGAGAACACGCGCTAGCTCAGGCCCGCGCTAGCTCAGGCACGCGCTGTGAGGATACCTGAGATACTCATCTAGACTCCTCCCTCCCGCCTTTCTAGCCAATCAAAAATGCTCCAGCGGGGAAGAAGTATGTCCGCTGTCCCTGTAACTGTCTCCTCATCTGCAAAGTCTCCTCCCAGAGAATTGCCTGCCCTCGACCTTACTGGTGAGAGACTGATGGAGAGGGAAGGACAGGGTCAGACTTTGGGGGTGGGGGGTAGAGACTGAAGGGGGAGTCAGTCCCTCTGAAGATTTCTGTATTTTTGTCAGCAAAACTCAAATCCTTAGTGGACAGGCTGCTGTGTCCGTTTGTGGTATTACAACAACAATGCAAACTGTGGCTCTGTTTTCTCTCCTTCTATTGGTAAACTAGTTTTCATACATGCTGTGGGAAAAGATTCAGAAACATGTCTATCTATAACCAATAGGATGTGACCTAGTCAGCCTGTAACCAATAGGATGTGACCAAGTCTGTCTGTAACCAATAGGATGTGACCAAGTCTGTCTGTAACTGATAGGTGACCCAATCTCTCTATAACCAGTAGGTGTTGGTGTCTGTTTAATGAGTTTGTGGGGTGGTTAGTGTATAACATGAAAGGTGTGTGTGTGTGTGTGTGTGTTCCAGTAAGCGAATCATCATCCTAGGCTCTGTGCATGCAGCAGGTTCTGGGTCCAGTAGTCCAGAACCTCAACACCCTGCTGGAGTCCGAGTGATCTGCGGACACTGCAGCAAGGCTTTCCTGGTGTGTTTTTTGTTTTACAGATTTAATTGGGACCAGAGGTCCTCGCAAGGATAGTAAAACATGACAAACCAATTGCCAGTCAACACAAGAACAAGGTCATTGTCCGGTTTAGGGCTTAGGTCTAGAGTCAGTATTACAGTTAAGGTTAATGTTTGATATTACAGTTTGAGGTTAGTGAATTGGGGTTATTTTTAGGTCTAGGCATTATGGATTAAGTGTAGGACGAGTTTAAGGGTTTGGGATTAAGGATTTGTTTTTCTGGTCCGTGCAAGGAAATACAGGGGTGTGTTTGTAGGGTGTCGTTTATACTGATGGTAATGTGTGTGTAGGGTGTCGTTTATACTGATGGTAATGTGTGTGTAGGGTGTCGTTTATACTGATGGTAATGTGTGTGTAGGGTGTCGTTTATACTGATGGTAATGTGTGTGTAGGGTGTCGTTTATACTGATGGTAATGTGTGTGTAGGGTGTCGTTTATACTGATGGTAATGTGTGTGTAGGGTGTCGTTTATACTGATGGTAATGTGTGTGTAGGGTGTCGTTTATACTGATGGTAATGTGTGTGTAGGGTGTCGTTTATACTGATGGTAATGTGTGTGTAGGGTGTCGTTTATACTGATGGTAATGTGTGTGTAGGGTGTCGTTTATACTGATGGTAATGTGTGTGTAGGGTGTCGTTTATACTGATGGTAATGTGTGTGTAGGGTGTCGTTTATACTGATGGTAATGTGTGTGTAGGGTGTCGTTTATACTGATGGTAATGTGTGTGTAGGGTGTCGTTTATACTGATGGTAATGTGTGTGTAGGGTGTCGTTTATACTGATGGTAATGTGTGTGTAGGGTGTCATCTATACTGATGGTAATGTGTGTGTAGGGTGTCATTTATACTGATGGTAATGTGTGTGTAGGGTGTCATCTATACTGATGGTAATGTGTGTGTAGGGTGTCATTTATACTGATGGTAATGTGTGTGTAGGGTGTCATTTATACTGATGGTAATGTGTGTGTAGGGTGTCGTTTATACTGATGGTAATGTGTGTGTTTGTTTTCAGTGGACAGAGTTTTCTGACAGAACGTTAGCCAGATGTCCACACTGCAGGAAAGTGTAAGTATAACCCAAAATTTTACCTGTTAAATTAACTGTCTAGAGAAAATCCCACTATTCCAAGCTTATATTATATGACTCATCATATAGTGCAAAGCATTCTTTTGAGAATATACATTTTAAAAATCCCATTGTGAAGTAGTATATTAGTCTTAACAGAACGTTTCCAAACATGCCACAGAATCTGAGGTTATATCTCTGAGGAGAAACTTCTGTCAATTTTTTTAAATTAGATTTCACAGACGTTCTTACGTTTACCGTTATAATTGTTGGATCGTTTTTTGTACAAAGTGTGTGCCGAAGATGACTTGATACGCTTACTACAATGTGGATGACACCCTAAGAAATTTTGTTGGATATTTTGTTTGGGATTTACAGGCTCTGTTACACCTCTAACATCTGTTACACCACTTACCTCCCGTG
Source organism: Esox lucius (assembly GCF_011004845.1). Classification (NCBI taxonomy): domain Eukaryota; kingdom Metazoa; phylum Chordata; class Actinopteri; order Esociformes; family Esocidae; genus Esox; species Esox lucius. The sequence continues at coordinate 4,161,067 of NC_047592.1, read as the reverse complement.
TGTCTCTGTTACACCACTTACCTCCCGTGTGTCTCTGTTACACCACTTACCTCCCGTGTGTCTCTGTTACACCCACCACTTACCTCCCGTGTGTCTCTGTTACACCCACCACTTACCTCCCGTGTGTCTCTGTTACACCCACCACTTACCTCCCATGTGTCTCTGTTACACCCACCACTTACCTCCCGTGTGTCTCTGTTACACCCACCACTTACCTCCCGTGTGTCTCTGTTACACCCACCACTTACCTCCCGTGTGTCTCTGTTGCAGCTCATCCATTGGCCGACGATACCCGAGGAGGAAGGGCTTGTTATGTTTCCTGTTGTTTGCAGTTTTGTCTGCTGCCACGGCAGGGCTGCTGGTGGGTTTTTTTGAACAGCAGTTCAGCCTAGAAGACATTTATATGTACCTGTATAACAAGGTTATAGTGAACCACCCTGAGGCAAGGTGGAATTTCATCACCAGTGTTTTCATATCCATCCTCTTGTTTGAAAGGTAGCTATGTTAAATAAAATCACGTCAGATGAGTGAACGTTTGTTGTTTTTTGGGAGGTTAGGTTTAGGTATAAAAGTTAGGTTATTAAATGGAAGGTTTGGGTTAGTCTAGGGAATAGGGAACAATGAGTTCTGGGTCAAGTTTAGGTCTGAATCTCAAATTTCATACCTGCATACTGTATAGTATACCAGAAGATTAGTATGTCTCAGCCAGAGGCGTCGCTAGGATCACAATACGGAACATTTCGATGTAGCGGCCTACATGTCTACATTCTCATAATGCACGATCAGAATTATGAATGAATAGATCAGGGGCTATTTTTTATTTTATTTAATTCTTTTGGGGTCAATTTGAGATCCGGGGCTTTTCATAAAAGATCTGGAGCTACAGCCCCGGACGCCCAGGCCTAACAACGCCACTGGTCTCAACCCACAGTACAGTGAAAATAGTATGCCAGAAGTTCCTGGATGGTCCACTATTTCTGGGGGATTTTGCAAGTACGCATCCGTGCATGCTTTTTGGGGTAATATAGACCACTTGTGCTGTAAAAGAGGGAGGGGTTTCAACAATTCTCTCATCTTTTCACCTGACGAAAAAGTCAGTTATCGTCACCTATATTGATAGTTATTTAATCAATGTCGTTCACAAATGAAAGAAAAATGAATGTTGGTGTGCCATGAAGTCAAATAGCTTTGTCAGTGTAGTTCATCTTCAGCCTCGCTAGCAATTGCTCAATTCTTATGACTGTTCCAAGTAGTAAGTTAGATACTAGTAAGCCCATTACTGGCTAATAAGCTGTTAAAATGGCATAGACAAAAACCATACAGTTCATAGATGCTATTTGTGGTACAAGTAAACTTAATAAGAAACGTTAGTCAGTTTAACACAGTGCCTAATGGTGTTTAGCTAAATATTCAAACTTGGCGTGATGTTAATGCGAGTAGTGTGTAGTATTATTTAGTGTGTAGTATTATGTAGTGTGTAGTGTGTAGTATTATTTAGTGTGTAGTATTATGCAATTTGAGATTCAGCGTATGTCTCAGGTCCTCACAAGAATAGAAAATGTCTGTGTGTATTATTTTAACCCCTGTGCCTGTCTCTGACTGACTCTCTTTTCTGCCTCTTTAATTCTCTCTCTCTCTGCCTCTCTCTAATTCTCTGTCTCTCCGTCCCTCTGTCTCTCTTCCTTTCCCTCCAGGTGGGAACATGGAAGCCGGCTCAGCTGCGCAGAGAGATCTATGCTGCCTGGGTCATCCTGATTCTTCTGTCTCTTCTGAGCATGTGCAGAATGATCTACTGGGGTTGCCTGAAGATCAGTCAGCCTCTACCACACGTCACATGAAGAAAGGAGGGAGAAAAGTGTGTGAGAGAGAAGGAAGGAACATCGCTTTTATATTAACATGACCAAGTGAACTGCCTAGACTCTCTGTCTGGAATAACTAATCCTTCTTAGTGCCTGTGTCCAAAATGACATTCTGTTCAAACAATCAGCAGTCATTCCCTATGCAGCCCTTCGATACCAGCAGTCATTCCCTATGCAGCCCTTTGATACCAGCAGTCATTCCCTATGCAGCCCTTTAATACCAGCAGTCATTCCCTATGCAGCCCTTTGATACCAGCAGGTGTTTTTTTGTAGGTGTATGATGTCTGTAGGCCAGAACAGTGGTTCCCAACTCCGGTCCTCGAGTACCCCCAACAGCACACATTTTTGTTGTAGCCCTGGACAAGCACACCCAATACTGTTGGGGGTACTTGAGGACCGTAGTTGGGAATCACTGGGCCAGAACATGATTATACCAGTTACATACATTATTGTTGAATTAAAACTGATCACATCTCATCACCAATATGGCCTAAAAAGGAGATTGTCTTAGCTATAATTCTTTACATGATCACTTCTTATTAGATTTTCTTGGAGGGGAATACATAGGAACATATGTAATGTACTAATTCCCCCTACTTTATGCACAACAGAACACACAGAACCTGGAAAACCCTTTACCCACCATCACACCAAGGAAGTGCTCAATCACTTCCTAATCAATTACTTTGCTGATCGTTCCAAAACCATTTAATATGTTGATGACTTTTAAACAGGGATTTCCATTGTGACTGGGGTGAACAATGAAACACACACATGCTGCAGTGATTGGCTTTATTAATGTGATTTATTTTCTGTTTTCTGTCGCCCCCCTGTGGCTTATGGCTGTAATAACCGGGTTCCTTGGTCTCTAATGAAGTCGTTTCAACATTGACCAATGTTGAAACGACCAATGTAGTGCACTAGTTTAAACAGAGGCCGGTGGGCTCTAGTGCACTAGTTTAAACAGAGGCCGATGGGCTCTAGTGCACTAGTTTAAACAGAGGCCGGTGGGCTCTAGTGCACTAGTTTAAACAGAGGCCGGTGGGCTCTAGTGCACTAGTTTAATAAGAGGCCGGTGGGCTCTAGTGCACTAGTTTAAACAGAGGCCGATGGGCTGTAGTGCACTAGTTTAAACAGAGGTCGGTGGGCTCTAGTGCACTATTTTAAACAGACCGATGGGATCTAATGCACTATTTCAAACAGAGACCGATGTGTTAGGAGCGATTTGGGACATTTAACTGTAATTGTTGTACTACAGTCTAATGAGAAGCTCTGGTCCAGGGCTTCACATGTCTTCCGCTGACAATATACAGCTGAATAATAAGTTGTGTTGTAAAATATTCAGAGTAATTTTGTGTTTTGTACATTGTGAAATTTAAATACTTGTAACAAACTTCTGTGTGTGGTTGTATACACACTGCCTCTGGCCACATTCACACCCTACTGACAAAACATCACAGTCAGATTTAATTATTTATGGTTTTGTTGCTTCATTGAAAAAAACTACATTGAGAACATAATAGGATCATGTTTGTTTACAGTGATGGAATTATATTTAGTACTTAATGGGATCCTGTTGGTTACAGTGATGGAATTACATTTGGATTGTAATGGGATCCTGTTGTTTACAGGGATGGGATTACATTTAGAACATAATGGGATCCTGTTGTTTACAGGGATGGGATTACATTTAGAACATAATGGGATCCTGTTGTTTACAGGGATGGGATTACATTTAGAACATAATGGGTTAATTTCTAGGTCACAGATTAATAATACTTTTGTATTGAGATTTTCCTTTGAGCTTTGTTTTATGTCCAGGACTTGGCTTAATCAGGGACAGGAAAACCATGGATTTCAATGCGTACTGATAAATGGACAGGCAAGAAAGTTTATATGGGAAATATCTAAGGCACTCTGAACTATTTTATCAAAAAAATATATTTTATTAACATATTAACTGCAGAAGCCTTTAATGTGAATCAGCTGTGTGAGTGATGTAGCAGAAACAAAATGTGTACTCCTTGGGGTCCCCAGGACCAGGATTGGGAATTAACAGTAACCATCAATGATTCATTTTGGGAGCAACGACATGGGAACCAGTTTATAGGCTGGACGGTGAATTTGATTTCCCTTTGGGCATTCCTATGGGGCCCGTTAGATGTTGGGCTGATTGTAATTATTATATGACACGCAATCTAAAATCAAATCAACCTTTACAGTCTCACACCAGCTGACTGAAGCAAATTGGCTAACTCTTCCCACCTGCGAACACACACCAAAGATTACTACATCACTCCACGCTATAAAGGCAACTTGTGTTTGAATGGATGCAGGGTCGCTAGCATTTCTTATTGAACAAAACAGAAAACAAATGCCACACGATTTCTTCTCTGCTCTTTGCGGATGATGTTGTCGTGTTGGCCCCTTCAAACCAGGAGCTTCAGCATGCACTGGGACGGTTTGCAGCCGAATGTGAAGCTGTGGGGATGAAAATCAGTACCTCCAAATCCGAGGCCATGGTCCTCAGTCGGAAAAGGGTGGCTTGCCCACTTCAGGTTGGTGGAGAGTGCCTTGAGAGTGCCTCAAGGGGAGGAGTTTAAGTATCTAGGGGTCTTGTTCACGAGTGAGGGAAGGATGGAACGGGAGATTGACAGACGGATCGGTGCAGCTTCTTTCTACGTTCCTACTCTCACCTATGGTCATGAGCTTTGGGTCATGACTGAAAGGACAAGATCTCGGATACAGGCGGCCGAAATGAGCTTTCTCCGCAGGGTGGCCGGGCGATCCCTTAGAGATAGGGTGAGAAGCTCGGTCACCCGGGAGGAGCTCAGAGTAGAGCCGCTGCTCCTCCACATCGAGAGGGGTCTGCTGAGGTGGCTTGGGCATCTGTTCTGGATGCCTCCTGAACGCTTTCCTGGGAAGGTGTTCCGGGTCTGTCCCACCAGGAGGAGACCCCCGGGGAAGTCCTAGGACATGCTGGATGTCTCCCGGCTGGCCTGGGAACGCCACGGTGTCCCCCCAGAAGAGCTAGAGGAAGTGTCTAGGGAGAGGGAAGTCTGGGCATCTCTGCTTAAACTGCTGCCCCCGCGACCTGGCCCCGGATAAGCAGAAGATGTATGAACGAATTAATGATATTGATACAGTTAAACTGACTAACGTTTCTTACTAAGTTTACCTCCACCACAAATAGACTTTATGAACTGTTAGCTTTTGCCACTGGCCCTTTTAACAGCTTATTAGCCAGTAACACACATAGCAATTTTTCTCTGGCCCAGCTCCGGCCCACACAACCAGCTTTTGCTTGGCCCACATACCGCAATGAATGACGGTCCTAGTGTGGACCAGGTCTCAGCCAAGTTAATTACCCATAACTGGCCCAGAATTGGGCCAGATCAAAATGTCACATTGGAACCTAAACATAACCTTAAGTAAACCATATCAACACCAGTCTTTAAGCAGAAAGGCTAGAACTGAGCCACACTGGAGACTGACACACAGGTGAACTAAACATGGCAGCCACAACATGGGCCACAGATGGGCCATGACAGAGCCATATCTCAGCCACCTGTATGACCATAGCTGGCCTTACTCAGGTCTGGACCAGATTAGTTCCATGTCAGCCTCAACACCACCATAACCAAGCCACCTGCACACCCCTCCCAGATGAATGTAGTCACAACAAGACAGTATTCTGAACAAATATTTACTTGTGTTAAACATCAAAGCATTGGCATCTGACATTTTTCAGTTGTACAAACAACTCTCTAAAATGACACTCCTCTGTCAGTTCAGCAAAAAATAAATAAAAACAAAAATAAAACAAGTGCCGTTTTATTTTTTTTTGGTTTGTGACGTTTCACTTTAAATGTTACTTGATCATCCTTTCTGGTCATCAAATTTAATTGCTTTGCCTAAAGCTTGAATGTCCATGTTTCTGGTCACAAACAAGATTCACTAAACATATAACACTATAACGTGTTTCTAGTCATCAACAAGTTTCACTTCACAAAACACTTGAACGTACACGTTTATGGCTAGGAACAAGTAGCACTCTTAAATGACTCTGAAACAGTCATGATTCTGTCACTGAACAAGTTGAACTCTGGACAGAGCTTTTGAACATCCATGCCTAAAGCCTGTTAACCAGTCATATTGTCCTTATTCACTTTGCTCTTCATCCGTTCTTTGCGTCCACCATCTCTGTCTGGGGCCAGATACAGCCATCTTTTAACGGTGGAATCAATGTCTTTCTCTGTGGCATCAGATGTGAGATGGTTACGCAGGTGAAAAACACAATCACACATGGTGTATAATGAACTTATGCATTATCAGACAATGTGGATATTAAATAAAAATGCAATATTAAAACATAACCCGAACCCAGATTCACATTCTGACTGTCTACTACAGGTGAAAGATCATTCAAGATCAAGTTTATTTGTACTATTTTTTTATTCAGCGTATGTTTTTGTTATGCAACCTTGAGCTTGTATTGAGCCATACCGGTATACATAAAATGTTCTCTCCCTACAGATGAGAATGGGTAAAATTTGAGCGGCAACATCCAATCCAATCACTCCTTCACGTGGCCCCAACATCCAAACCAATTATCCAATCACTCCTTCTCGTGGCCCCAACATCCAAACCAATTATCCAATCACTCCTTCACGTGGCCCCAACATCCAAACCAATTATCCAATCACTCCTTCACGTGGCCCCAACATCCAAACCAATTATCCAATCACTCCTTCACGTGGCCCCAACATCCAAACCAATTATCCAATCACTCCTTCACGTGGCCCCAACATCCAAACCAATTATCCAATCACTCCTTCACGTGGCCCCAACATCCAAACCAATTATCCAATCACTCCTTCACGTAGCCCCAACATCCAAACCAATTATCCAATCACTCCTTCTCGTGGCTGCCTGCACGTGCACTTTCCCTGGCCTCATGGCTGCAGTTTGCGCTCTCTTCATCTACTCTATGACATAAAAAGGGGACAAGTAGGTTGTGTTTTCTTTGTGCTTATAAAATAACAGAAACAACAAAAGTGTAATACACTAAAGCTATATAATACATCCTAAGAGTGGGTTGCGCTGGAGGCACGGCGCTGGCATATTTCGCGGAGGATTTCACTTCTGCCAGCACTCTCGGCTTTCCCATGATGTCTTTGTGGAATTCTGCACAGCTCATTTGTAAATGCATTTTTACTTTAATTTTGCTGCGGACCAGGTTAAATGCGCATCTGTTTCTCACATCAGACCAGGCACCTTTCATTATGGAAAACACCCGCTCTGAGTAAGCGTTGCTCACAGGGATGCTCAGGACGAAGGACAGCAGTTTGGCATACTGAGGGAACGCAGACCTGCTCTTCAGCGCTTGGGCCCAAAGCTCAACTACAGGGTGACTGTCTGTCGCCAGATTTGGCAAGACATCTTTCAGAGCACAATTCTCGTTGTAGAGCTCATCCATGTCGAGATCCTCATCCATCTGAAGGGCGGATACAGCTGTGGTCAATTGCCGGTAGCTGATGGCTTGTTTTTCCTTGAGGTTCAAACACTGGATCTTGAACAGGTGCCCAGTTTCGGAGAAGTTGAACCATTTCTCAAGGTTTTGCTCCGCGGTATCATAGAAGCTGATGAAGTCTCAACGGAGCATGTCAAACCTCAGAGTAACGGAGGAGGCGAAGACACGGTCAACTTTTGCTCCGAAGAAAGCATATTTTTTGCGCTGCTGGAGTTTGGTTTGGAGGCTGTTCATCAGCGCATACACTTCAATTGAGGTGAGACTGTCACTCTCAAGACTCAGCACAGCACCAGAGAAAACCTTAAGTAATGCCTTGTTCGGGGGATGCCTTGTTCGGGGGTCCAGAATCTTACAGAGATGGGGAATGTTTTCACATTGCCTTTGTTAGAGGCATCAGTTGCAATAGAAAAATACATGTCTTTTGACTCAAGGCTCTGGGAGAAGTCAGACGCGAGGGGTGCCAGTATGTTTGTGACAAGTGCCTATGCTTTTGTGCGACTGCAGCAGATATGTTTAGCTATAGCCGAGTCAAAGTACCGCAGGTGTAGATTGCCCTAGTGCCGGTCAATTTAATGTCCCAATGAAACAATGAAAACCAGGACATTTTCATCACTTTATAAAAAACAGCCAGGACGTCCAGGACAAGACGTGAAAACAGGAAATGTCCTGGGAAAACAGGACGTTTTATATTTTCATTTTAATCTGTCAGGATTAGGTATAATATTGAATTCAGGATTTAATCATATATCTCATAGTGGAAAAAAAGTTAAATTATGAAAAGAAAAGTCTACTGGTGTACAGTAGGCTACATGGCAAAAAATCTGGAAATTTAGCAATGTGCAGGAACTGAAATCAAATGATTACAGTTGATTTTCATAATTCAAATAATTTTATATTTATTGTTGCCTGGATTAACTTGAAGACATTTGACCCAGGATGTAAACAGGAAGATGAAAATATATGTGTATTAAAACACTGGAATTTTAATCAAACATATTTGAAAAGGATTTTAAATGCGGCTATACTTATGTGGCCCACACATCTATATTGGACATCTGGCCCATGTCTTGGGTGCCGTTTTTAATCCAGTGCCATCTCTGCCAAACCCGGGCCATGTTTGGCCCACATGCTGTATGCCAGTGCCGGATGAATGCCAGCTGTGCCAGACACATGCCAAATCTGGGCCAAATTTGTTTGCTGACTGGGTAATAGGCTTACTAGTATCTACTAACTTCTTAGGAATAATCATAAGAATTGAGCAATTGCTAGGGAGACTGAAGATGATCTTTTCCATGCCAGTGTAGCCGGCGCGGTCTGCTCGTTGCCGACTACTGCATTGTGTTCCGATGCACTGAAGACAAGACACTGGCGTACTTGAAGGCACTTTATTGTGTTCAACTCTCTCAATCTGTTCAACATCAAGGAGAGAACATTTTCAAAACTCTACCCTCGACCAGAATCCGCCTCTCTCAGTCGAGTAGAATGCAGACTGACTATAATCACATTTAAAAATCAAAGGAATAAAATACAACATAATTGGAAAATAACATCGCATCTGGTGCTTATCTTATGTATGTGTCATATTGCATGTTATCTCTGCCAAAAACTCTGAGCTTTTAGCCTTTACATTAATACTGTGCAACATGACATAAACCATCTTTCAAATAGGTAATACATACAGTAATATGCACGAAGCAACATGTAATCCTTCACATTTGAGCTTTTCAGTGCCATTAAACACTAATCAATACATGAAAACATTTTAAATGAACATATATTTTTAACCTGATATAGGGAATACATACCTGTTCAACATCAAGGAGAGAAAATGTTCAAAACTCTACCCTCGACCAGAATCCGCCTAACATAAAAAACACAACTGAAACGTGGGCTTCAACACAAGAGGATAGAATGACGATCGCTAACTTACAGCTAAACAAAACATTAGGTTAGCTAAGTTAGCAATTTCTCAAACCCTCAAAAATAGCTAAATTCACGACACAGCTTGATTAAATGTATGTACACTCATCATATAATATACATACAAGTTACTATGTGCACTGAAACGTTTTAGTTTTAACAGGTATATCAAGTTTATATCAAGCCGAAGTGAACACATACCTCTCTCAGTCGAGTAGAATGCAGACTGAGAAAAGCATGAGACAACTCCGCATATAACCAAACCAACACTCTAGTGGGCGCACTTACACAGCTAACTCTCCCAATATCTGTAAACTACACGAAATGATGAACAATACAATATTTTGGTGAAATAAACTCACAAAATAAAATAAAAAATAGAAAATGAACAGTTGCAAAAATCTGTAATTCTTTGACCTGTTACACCAGAAACAGTCGCAATATAATCGTATACAGTTTTAGTTAAGGCTTACTGTAAGGTAACTATGTTGTAGCCAGTAAATGTGTTTGTCTATCCTGACCCAAAACGCATGCATGGATGTGTACTTCGAAAATCCACCAGAAAGAGTTGCAATATAACCATAAACTGTCTTATTTCAGTCTTACTATAATGTAGTCACTGGAGATTGTAGCCAGCAAAGTTTTCATCTACAGTGGGGAGAACAAGTATTTGATACACTGCCATTTCTGCAGGTTTTCCTACTTACAAAGCATGTAGAGGTCTGTAATTTTTATCATAGGTACACTTCAACTGTGAGAGACGGAATCAAAAAAGAAATCCAGAAAATCACATTGTCATCTTATCATCTCATCTTCATCCGCTTATCCGGTATCGGGTCGCGGGGGCAACAGCTCCAGCAGGGGATCCCAAACTTCCCTTTCCCGAGCCACATTTGCCAGCTCTGACTGGGGGATCCCGAGGCGTTCCCAGGCCAGTGTCGAAATATAATCTCTCCACCTAGTCCTGGGCCTACCCCGAGGTCTCCTCCCAGCTGGATGTGCCTGGAACCCCTACATAGGGAGACGTCCTGGGGACATCCTTACCAGATGCCTGAACCACCTCAACTGGCTCCTTTCGATGCAAAGGAGCAGCGTCTCTACTCCGAGTTCCTCACGGATGGTTGGGTTTCTCACTCTATCCCTAAGGCAGCCACCCTTCTAAAAAAAAACATTTCAGCCGCTTGTACTCCCGATCTTGTACCTTCGGTCATGACACAGCCTTTATGACCATAGGTGAGGGTAGGAACGAAAATTGACCGGTATATTGAGAGCTTCCGAAAATCACATTGTATGATTTTTAAATAATTAATTTGCATTTTATTGCATAACATAAGTATTTGATCAACTACAAACCAGTAAGAATTCCGGCTCTCACAGACCTGTTAATTTTTCATTAAGAAGCCCTCCTGTTCTCCACCCATTACCTGTATTAACTACACCTGATTGAACTTGTTACCTTGATAGAAGACACCTGTCCACACACTCAATCAAACAGACACCAACCTCTCCACAATGGCCAAGACCAGAGAGCTGTGTAAGGACATCAGGTATAAAATTGTAGACCTGCACAAGGCTGGGATGGACTACAGGACAATAGGCAAGCAGCTTGCTGAGGAGGCAACAACTGCAATTATTAGAAATTGGAAGAAGTTCAAGATGACTGTCAATCTCCATCGGTCTGGGGCTCCATGCAAGATCTCACCTCGTGGGGCATCAATGATCATAAGGAAGGTGAGGGATCAGCCCGGAATTACACGGCAGGACCTGGTCAATGACCTGAAGAGAGCTGGGACCACATTAGTAACACAAAATAGAGCTTTTTGGTCTAAACTCCACACACCGTGTTTGGAAGAAGAAGAAGGATGAGTACAACCCCAAGAACACCATCCCAACCGTGAAGCATGGAGGTGGGGATGCTTTGGGGATGCTTTTCTGTAAAGGGGACAGGACGACTGCAACGTATTGAGGGGAGGATGGATGGGGCCATGTATCGTGAGATCTTGGCCAACAACCTCCTTCCCTCAGTAAGAACATTGAAGATGGGTTGTAGCTGGGTCTTCCAGCATGACAACGACCCGAAACACACAGCCAGGGCAACTAAGGAGTGGCTGCGTAAGAAGCATCTCAAGGTCCTGGAGTGGCCTAGCCAGTCTCCAGACCTGAACCCAATAGAAAATCTTTGGAGGGAGCTGAATGTCCATATTGCCCAGCGACAGCCCAGAAACATGGAGGATCTGGAGAAGGTCTGTATGGAGGAGTGGACCAAAATCCCTGCTGCAGTGTGTGCAAACCTGACCAAGAACTACAGGAAATGTATGATCTCTGTAATTGCAAACAAAGGTTTCTGTACCAAATATTAGGTACTGCTTTTCTGATGTATCAAATACTTATGTCATGCAATAAAATGCAAATGAATTACTTAAAAATCATACAATGTGATTTTCTGGATTTTAGATTCAGTCACTCACAGTTGAAGAGTACCTATGATAAAAATTACAGACCTCTACATGCTTTGTAAGTGGGAAAACCTGCAAAATCGGCAGTGTATCAAATACTTGTTCTCCCCACTGTATATCCCCTTGCACTCATTTCCCCAGCTGTCCCCTGGTAGACCTTTCCAACAACTCTCTCACATGCCCACTACACTGCAGAACACAGACAAGGGTATGCACATGTCTATGTATACAGTCAATTTTGCAATATATTACATGTAAACACAAAATTCACATTTGCGTGTCAATTTTTACTTATTTCTTATATATGAAGACATAGATTGTGAGGTGAAAAATTGGCAAGGAAATGACATCCATGAAAAACAAAAACTGTGAACTGTGAACAAGGTGAACAATGAAAAAACCTGCAGTAGTTCTGTAAGAAACAATGAATTGCACCTCCTCATGTTACGTAACACTACAAGTTCCCATCTTCCGGGTAAACATTCTGTCACTCTCTGACATCCTGTCTGGCTAGAGATCATTTAATTACATCAACACAACAAATGATGTGATAGGATAGAGCTACTGATAATTACACACATAAGTAAGTCTAAGCAACCAGACTTGGCATCTCTGAGTCATGGTTTCAAAGCAGTCTGGTTGGGCCCAGGAACACATGTTATTAACTCACTGAGTTATGGGTTTTGGAACACTCTGTGTAGCCCCAGGAACACATGCCATTTTATTGTACGGTTGGTGTTAAACAACCTACACCTTATGGGCACTTATGATAACTGACAGAAGCACAGTGTCTAGCTTGTGATGAAAGATTAGTTACCTTTTCTAAAAACTTCTATTATGGTAATTTATGATTGTGTATGTTTACAAACATTATGGAGTCAGATTATTAGATATGAATTTACTACGTAGGTCATAGGTTCTCCAGCACATATTTGTCCTCTCAGTAACATTTGAAGGGGTAACCTGTATTCCCTCACTCCAGTGTGAGCAAGAAAGTAATTGTTCAGAGATTTGAAGTTGTTTTGAGAAAATTATTCAATTTCGAGAATTGAGCCAAATTAATTGAGAACATTTGCCTTCTGTTACCCATTCCCACTGATCATTACAGCTATATAATGCCCTGTTACCCATTCCCCCTGATCATTACACCTATACAATTTGGCTTAAACAGAATGAGAACATGGATCCATCATGCCTTGTTACCACTGTGCAGGCTGGTGGTGGTGGTGTAATGGTGTGGGGGATGTTTTCTTGGCACACTTTAGGCCCCTTAGTGCCAATTGGGCATCGTTTAAATGCCACGGCCTACCTGAGCATTGTTTCTGACCATGTCCATCCCTTTATGACCACCATGTACCCATCCTCTGATGGCTACTTCCAGCAGGATAATGCACCATGTCACATCATTTCAACTTGGTTTCTTGAACATGACAATGAGTTCACTGTACTGAAATGGCCCCCACAGTCACCAGATCTCAACCCAATAGAGCATCTTTGGGATGTGGTGGAACGGGAGCTTTGTGCCCTGGATGTGCATCCCACAAATCTCCATCAACTGCAAGATGCTATCCTATCAATATGGGCCAACATTTCTAAAGAATGCTTTCAGCACCTTGTTGAATCAATGCCACGTAGAATTAAGGCAGTTCTGAAGGCGAAAGGGGGTCAAACACATTATTAGTATGGTGTTCCTAATAATCCTTTAGGTGAGTGTATGTTGCCTTTAGGGGCTATTATAGGAAAGCACAACTTGTCTTTTCACTGTTATGCTGATGATTTGCAAATGTATTTGCCTATGAAACCAAATGACATTGTCGCACTACACTCCTTGCTTAATTGTATTAATGATATTAAGATGTTGCTGTCACAAAACTTTCTTAACTTGAACGAAGATAAAACAGAGTGTATCATCTTCAGTACTTCTGCCACGACAAACGGTCCATCTTTGAGTTTGGGAGCACTGGCTTCATACTTAAAGCCAGCTGTCAGAAATGTGTGGGTTACTTTTTAATGCAATATGAAATTTGACAAGCAAATTGGCAATGTTGTTAGAATGAGCTTTTTCCAGCTCCGTCTCCTTGCTAAAGTTAAGCCATTCCTTAACAGGCAAGATCTAGAAAAGGCGATTCATGCTTTTATTAGTTCAAGGTTGGATTACTGTAATGCTCTCTATGATGGTTTGAATCAAACCTCCATCTCACACCTTCAAGTTGTGCAAAATGCTGCTGCTCGGTTTTTAACAAACACATCTAGACGTGCACACATCACTCCCGTTCTTTACACCATACATTGGCTCCCTGTGCATTTTAGAATAGATTTTAAGATTTTATTGTTTGTTTTTAAGGCCCTAAATGGCCTGGCCCCAGAGTACTTATCTGAGATTTTAACCTTGCGTGAGCACAGCCGGTCTTTGCGGTCTTCTAACCAACTGGTTTTAGAAGTCCCAAGGTCAAGGTACAAACGATGGAGTGATCAGGGTTTTGTGGTTGCTGCCCCGAGACTCTGGAATAAGTTACCCCCTGATATTCGCACAACTACAGATGTTGCTCTTTTCAGGTCTAAACTCAAAACCTACCTGTTTAGAATGGCTTTTAATACGCAGTAGTGGTGTGACAATTTCCTCTTCCTGTTTCTATGTAACCTTTTATGATTTTACTGTTTTCTACGTTAAACTTCTTATTGTAAAATATGTTGTTTTATTCTTGGTTCCTGATGTGAAGCACTTTGGATACCTGCTGGTTGTTGTAATGCGCTGTACAAATACATTTTGATTGATTTTTGTTTTTGATTGATTGATTGATTCCCACTGATCATTACACCTATATAATGTCCTGTTTCCCATTCCCACTGATCATTACACCTATATAATGTCCTCTGTTACCCATTCCCACTGTTCATTACACCTATATAATGCCCTCTGTTACCCATTCGCACTGATCATTGCACCTATATAATGCCCTCTGTTAACCATTCCCACTGATCAATACACCTATATAATGCCCTCTGTTACCCATTCGCACTGATCATTGCACCTATATAATGCCCTCTGTTAGCCATTCCCACTGATCATTACACCTATATAATGCCCTCTGTTACCCATTCGCACTGATCATTGCACCTATATAATGCCCTCTGTCACCCATTCCCACTGTTCATTACACCTATATAATGCCCTCTGTTTCCCATTCCCACTGATCATTACACCTATATAATGTCCTGTTTCCCATTCCCACTGATCATTACACTTATATAATGCCCTCTGTTAGCCATTCCCACTGATCATTACACTTATATAATGCCCTCTGTTAGCCATTCCCACTCATTATTACACCTATATAATGCCCTCTGTTACCCATTCCCACTGTTCATTACACCTATATAATGCCCTCTGTCACCCATTCCCACTGTTCATTACACCTATATAATGCCCTCTGTTACCCATTCCCACTGTTCATTACACCTATATAAGTCCCCCTGTTACCCATTCCCACTGATCATTACACCTATATAATGCCCTCTGTCACCCATTCCCACTGTTCATTACACCTATATAATGCCCTCTGTTAGCCATTCCCACTGATCATTACACCTATATAATGCCCTCTGTCACCCATTCCCACTGTTCATTACACCTATATAATGCCCTCTGTTACCCATTCCCACTGTTCATTACACCTATATAAGTCCCCCTGTTACCCATTCCCACTGATCATTACACCTATATAAGTGCCTCTGTTACCCATTCCCACTGATCATTACACCTATATAAGTCCCCCTGTTACCCATTCCCACTGATCATTACACCTATATAATGCCCTGTTACCCATTCCCACTGATCATTATTGTCAGTTATTGTATCCAAATCACTTGTAGTACCTGAATCGTGTGTGTGTGTGTGTGTGTGTGTATATGTCTGTACTGCTATCATTCTGTCTTCATCGGTTTTATAAGATTAGCAGACTATTTCAGTCAATACTACAGTAATGCTTCATATTTTTAAGGGTCTGCTGGCTGGAAACAGAACAACACACCTTGACGTCTCACATTCTCCCACAGTACTGGTTGCCAGCACCAAGGACTCAGTTTGATGTGGAGGGAAAAACATATATTTTTTTAACTATTACAGATTTTTTGTGGCTTTCATACTATTGTCAGTAGTAGGGCGCAGTGTTTCTAAACTGTACAAAACTCCAAACTGATCCTTCTTCCTAAGCATTACATCTTGCATTCAAAACAATACATGTTGCTCTCATTTGGTTTGTAACATGTTTTACCACAATATCAATGATTCAACCATTACATTTTTGGTGAAATACAATGACAACATTTGACAAGTCATCAAAACGTAACAGTGCAATTCTTTCAGTTTAGTCATTTCTACAATCAGTTAGTCCAAGATCTAACAATGTAATACACATGTTTCAAATTGACTCTTTGAAGTACTAAAGGTCATCTGTTACAGTTCATGTCACTGTTTTCACATTAGGCACAACTCTTATTGTATATTACCCAACACGACTGATAGAAAACAATATCCATAATATCTATCCCAAAATCAAAAGTGTAGTCAATGAAGACCTCTTATACAATCATTGATGCAAAAAAGGTAACTTGAAAAGTTAATGTTCAGCACACACTCAACTAATTTGGATTTGCCCAGCGACAGAATACCATGTGTATCTCATGATAAAACAACACATGGTTCTGTCCAAAAGAAACAGAACACCACCTGACAAAATATAAAGGCTCTATTTTACATTCTGCCTAATTATGGTTTACGACACCCTGACACAGGAAACAGATAATACAGGAAGTATCAACCCTTTCTTCCCACAGCAACTCCCCTTTTGTTGCTGATCAATCTGGGACAAACTATTGCAATAACAGCGTCTAAATTACTGTTTTATCAGGAACTTTCCCATAATGCCACAAGCATCATTATGACACCAACCAACCCTCTTCTGACCTTGGTGGGTCCATTGTAGATTTACTGATTTAATGGATCATACTGCCATAGTACCAAAGTCAGGCGAAATTAAATGAACATGGAATTGAGCCTTGCTAGTTATTACAACCGTGCATTACCACATTACCATACATAGGTACACATGACAATAACTGACAATCTTTTTTTTTTTAACTGTACATCAAATACTTGCATTGCATTTCCTAAACCAGATATGATTTAAGAAACACACTGCGAAGGAAAACGTGGAGTCGCAAAAACAATATGTTTTTAATGATGGCAAAATGGCGTAGCCCAACAATGCTCTTCAGAAGAGACAATAACACTCAAAGACCAGGGGAGTAGAGGGAACATATATATACTGGGGGGAATCATTGTAAATGTGGACCAGGTGCGCTAAACAAGACAACAGGGTTAAATGAATAAATAAGATGGGCGGTGGTGTTAGAAGACTGGTGACGTCGACCGCTGGAGCCTGCCTGGTGCAGGGGGAGGAGAGGCAGCAGAGGGCGCGGTCGTCACAACACTTCAATGAAACACTGAACCTACCTCCTGCCACCACTGGCTCATTACTGATCTCATATTTTATTAATGTTATTCAAATTCAACCCACCTTCTCCAGTGAAATCTTAAAAAAAAAAACATCCTGTTCTGACAACTTTGACTCAACTATAACTCATCAGTCTTCAGTCTACCAACTGGTCTGTTACTTCATCTTTGTCTCTGAGGTTTTCAGTCTTCAGTCTACCAACTGGTCTCTGTTACTTCATCTTTGTCTCTGAGGTGTTCAATCTTCAGTCTACCAACTGGTCTGTTACTTCACCTTTGTCTCTGAGGTGTTCAGTCTTCAGATGAGGAAGGGCGTGTTGATGCTTCTCTCGGCTCTCTTCCTCTCTCTCCTTCCTCCTGGACTCTCTGATGTGGTGGACACGTTCAGTGAGAAAAACTGTCTGACCTTCTTTCTGAATGGGAAAACTCCAAGTATTCCAGGTATTTTGGTTAATGGGAATGTCCAGGACCAGAAACGCTACAAGCCAATCTGCCAGAATTACACCAAAGTCTACAGGTTTGCAACTCTGTACGACACGGCCAACAAGATCCCTGTGTTCTCAGCCTACAAGTTCACTGGTTTTGTAAAAGGGAGACCAAGTCAAGCCTGGATGATTGAACCTGAGGTAGGCCTAATTTGTATGCATACAACATCTGTACTTTTCGAGCGGATATAGACAAACCTCTGAGACATTAATGCACTTATTTTGGGTTAAGTCTAGATAAAGTTTTTTATGAATGAAATCATGAATTACTTTTTCATTTAGATTATTTTTAAACTTGTGTGTGACTGTTTTTCCTGTAGCTGGAACAGCAGGCTTTGGACGCTGACTACAATGTTGGAAACCGAAATGACATGCACAGAGGACACCTTTATCCATGTTCGCACGCTAATTGTTATACAGAACAGCGGGCCACTTTCACCCTGACCAACGCTGTCCCCCAAGTGAGCTCATTCAACATAGGCAGCTGGAAGAAGGTGGAAGGCAGTATCAGGTTAGAAATGAAGAAGTCCTGTCTTCAGAAGAGAAAACAAATAGAAGCCTATGTGGTGACCGGAGCGATTCCTGGGAAGAAAATAATGAACAATGAAGTGAACATCCCGTCTGTCATGTGGACCGCCTACTGCTGTTACAACAGTGAAACAAAGAATTGGATCTCCAAAGCACACTGGGGTCTGAACAAGCCGGAAAGGAAGGGGATAAAACAGACAGGGAAAACTTTGGAAGAGCTAGAAAACATGTTGAACCGATCCTATGGTGACGGCGTCAAGGTTTTCCCAGATTGTCCGCGGACCGTGATGGCCAGGAAACGGAATTGGAGTGAGACAAATGAAATAGAGGATTTCTATTAGTAATTAAATGTGATAAGTGTAACACAGTTGATATGTTTTCAATATGTGATGTTATGGAAATGTACATTTGAGAAATGTCTGCATTTCAATTACCAGGTAGGTAACTCGGGTCAACTGGTTGGTTTGTGTCTGAATTATATCAGCGGATCATTGACCATCTGTTAATCTGCCTAAACCAACAAGGGTATTGGTCCTTTGTACTTCAGGCATGTGGCCGACTGTCTTTTACGATGCTCCCGTACACCTAGGGCAGGAAGGATAAGGTGGGGGGACAGCCCACACTTTGGGTAAAACATGCAGTAACTTACCACACCCTTTTTAACTGTAATAAATACTGACTGTTCATGTATTTACCTCAGAGATTCCTAAGCTTTTGAGGCGTCTCTCTATTTGCAAATAAACTGCTAATTGTGCCAAGAGAATTTTGTCTCTGCACTTTTGATGGAATTACCATCACAGTGACCATGATGTACATGTTGCTTAGTAAACCACTTTCAATGAGAACAGATCAGTGTGACATTGTGGATGTAAAAAAGCATATATTTGTATTTCTGCATCAGTTTTTGATATAAAGTTTCAGATTTTTGCAATGATGAAAATAAGCAACTCTTGAGACATATTTTATATGGTCTTCAAAGGAGAGGTCAGGGTCAAGGGTAACACCAAGGTTTTTGACAGTTTTTTGGGATACGACCATGCAGCCGTCGAGGTTCACAGTGAGATCTGCTAACAACACTCTTTGTTTCTTGAGTCCTAAAACAAGTATTTCTGTTTTTCTAGAGTTTAATAGCAAGAAGTTCTGTGTCATCCACTTCCTAATATCTGAAACGCCTGAAACCAGACTGGAGCATTTCATAAATGTAATTTGTCTTCAGGAAGGCATTCAGTTGTTGGGAAACACATTTTCTAAGATTTTTTAGAAGAACGAGAGGTTTGATTTTGGCCTGTAAGTGTTTAATATGTCGGGATCCAGATTCAAGTTTTTTAGAAGAGGCTTAATTCCCGCTATTTTTTGTGAGTTTTGTACACATCCGGAGGAAAGGGAACAATTTATTATGTTCAACATTGGCAGAACTAGCACAGGAAATAGCAATTTGTGGGTTTAGAACTCATTACATGGGATAAAAAATTCAAGTGTCCCAATTGACACCTGGTCAGGGAGGTTCAGGACATTCTGAGGACAACTGAGATTTTGGGAACTATAACTATTTAAGGAGGAGTCAGTTATTTGTTTTCTAATGGTGATGATTTTTCATCAAAGTAGTTAATGTATTCATTGCATTGCTTTTTTGTTAATTTTGCAACTGTATCGAAGAGAAATGTTGGACTGTTTTTGTTCAACTCAATTAGGTTGGAGAAATAAGCTGATAGAGCAAATGTGAGTGATTTTCGGTATTGTAGTGTACTGTCTATCAGTGGGTATTTCTTTAAGACTGTAAGGGAAGCTCGGCTTCCCCTATAATGTCAAATGTCAAAAAATTATGGTCAAATACACTTACCTAAAGGATTATTAGGAACACCTGTTCAATTTCTCATTAATGCAATTATCAAATCAACCAATCACATGGCAGTTGCTTCAATGCATTTAGGGGTGTGGTCCTGGTCAAGACAATCTCCTGAACTCCAAACTGAATGTCAGAATGGGGAGGAAAGGTGATTTAAGCCATTTTGAGCGTGGCATGGTTGTTGATGCCAGGTGGGCCGGTCTGAGTATTCCACAATCTGCTCAGTTACTGGGATTTTCACGCACAACCATTTCTAGGGTTTACAAAGAATGGTGTGAAAAGGGAAAAACATCCAGTATGCGGCAGTCCTGTGGGTGAAAATGCCTTGTTGATGCTAGAGGTCAGAGGAGAATGGGCCGACTGATTCAAGCTGATAGAAGAGCAACTTTGACTGAAATAACCACTCGTTACAACCGAGGTATGCAGCAAAGCATTTGTGAAGCCACAACACGCACAACCTTGAGGTGGATGGGCTACAACAGAAGAAGACCCCACCGGGTACCACTCATCTCCACTACAAATAGGAAAAAGAGGCTACAATTTACATGAGCTCACCAAAATTGTACAGTTGAAGACTGGAAAAATTTTGCCTGGTCTGATGAGTCTCGATATCTGTTGAGACATTCAGATGGTAGAGTCAGAATGTGGCGTAAACAGAATGAGAACATGGATCCATCATGCCTTCTTACCACTGTGCAGGCTGATGGTGGTGGTGTAATGGTGTGGGGGATGTTTTCTTGGCACACTTTAGGCCCCTTAGTGCCAATTGGGCATTGTTTAAATGCCACGGCCTACCTGAGCATTGTTTCTGACCATGTCCATCCCTTTATGACCACCATGTACCCATCCTCTGATGGCTACTTCCAGCAGGATAATGCACCATGTCACAAAGCTTGAATCATTTCAAATTGGTTTCTTGAACATGACAATGAGTTCACTGTACTGAAATGGCCCCCACAGTCACCAGATCTCAACCCAATAGAGCATCTTTGGGATGTGGTGGAACGGGTGCTTTGTGCCCTGGATGTGCATCCCACAAATCTCCATCAACTGCAAGATGCTATCCTATCAATATGGGCCAACATTTCTAAAGAATGCTTTCAGCACCTTGTTGAATCAATGCCACGTAGAATTAAGGCAGTTCTGAAGGCGAAAGGGGGTCAAACACAATATTAGTATGGTGTTCCTAATAATCCTTTAGGTGAGTGTATGTACTATTGTGTAAACATTTTATTGACAAAAAATTTGTTAAAACACGTTCATCTCTAAAACTAGTTAGTTCAGAATCAGATACAGGTTGGCTGACTCGATTTTCTTCTCATACAATCCTGCAGCGTCACAGTGCATTTCCCTGTTTGAAGCCAAGCGTCCATTGACTTCAATGGGGCTGCTTAGAACAGTTTTTTTCAGTGCTCCGAAAGTAGACGGTGATTGGATAAATGCTGCGATTATGTCCCGCCCACGGACACTCAGCGTCTCTGGGGGTGAATGAGGAGTGGGCTGGCCCGGACTCCGGGCTTCCGCGTGATGATTGGAGGATCTGACGATCTGTCAAACTGCATCTCCTTTTGACTGACAGCGGTCTGTACAATAAGAAGTCACTGAAGCTATTTCGCGCTCAGTCCCATCGCAGATTTCTCAAGTGTATTCGAAAGACAAACTGCTGCAATATTTCTTGATATTTGTTTGCCGAAATTGCTAGCCGATTTGCATCATACATTTCACACAATTATAGGCTACACCACAATTTCAAAACCAATCCTTGTTTCAGTTTTACATATATAAATATATATTTTTTAAATAGTTCATTCATTCATTCATAAAAGGGGCTTTTATGAAGTTAATTTTACATCAATTGCATTGCATTGTTTTGTAAAAACCCTATTTAAATAAATATTTATGTATTTATAGAAATTTTAAATATATCATAAATCCTCCAAAAACTGCACAAATGTTGAGTAAAAACATTAATAAACAGAGTAAAATTATATTTGTACAAAAATTCATAAAAATAAAAATATTGTTCTGTTACAAAATTAAATGTTATTGTCTGGGGTCCAAAAGACCCCAAGTGTCACTACAAATGAAGACCTTCAGAGTGTTATAATGTAGGCCGCACATGAGCTTCCCCTCTTTGAAAGACCAGCAGCCGCCACTGCTGTCTATCCAGGCTAGTCTGAATGCTCCCAACTTGGTGGAGCGCCACTTTCACTCTAATTTTCTGGAGGCTTGCTTGAGTGCTCTAGTATTGTCTGTGCACCAGGGAGTGAGTTTCTTGTTTGCATATTTCTTTAGTTTTTAGTGGTGCAACCTACCTCTTCTCCTTTAATAATTGTAAACCAGTCTTCTGGAATGCTGTTTTGCATAAAATATGCAATTCCATAAATAAATAAACTTATAATGGATCCTATGGGAATCGAACCACCAACCTCTGGTACAAAAAGCACACAGCTTAAGGCATTAATTTTGGGTTAAGTGTAACCGGGTGGAAATTGCATATGTATTGGGCATCGTCTGGTACAATTTTCTAGGTTTCGCAACTAAGAGGATGACGTAATCACGCGGCGCACATAAGGATAAAACCCCCCAGATATTAGTCAGTCATTTACCGTAAGCATAGGCAAGGAAAGGGCGTGGTTAAATGTGAAGGAGATTCAGAAATGTTGATGATGCAATTTTTGGTCACGGTTGATGGGTGTTATAAAGATTTTGTTAGTGCACCACCATCACCACACCTAGAAATTGCAAAGAAGAGAACGGCAAATGGAGAAAGCGAACCAGGGTGTGGGGAAATTCACGTGCGTCACCTCAAAGTAAGTGAGGATGTGATCGTGGCATTCCAAATGAACAACAAATGTATGTTTAAGTACATGGTTAAGAGGACTAATGTTATTCTTTGTATTGTTTATAGAAAGTGCCACTACCATATATTTGTACTGTTTTATTTTGTTTGTTTTTATTTGAGTTTATTTAAATCGTCAGAAACTAGGAGAGCTGTGCGCCCTGTAGTGGACATTATTACGATTTGAACTTTTTTTTTCCATATTCACTATCTAAATAAAAGGACCCAAATTGTAATTTGTTGCCTGAGCATCCTTTCCAGGCCCATACATAAGTCTACATAATGTTATTTTTTTATTTCTATATAAAATAATACATTTCATTTTCAATTAGTTTATTTATAAACTTGTGTATGACTGTTTTTCCTGTAGCTGGAACAACAGGCTTTGGACGCTGACTACAATGTTCGCACGCTAATTGCTATACAGAACAGCGGGCCACTTTCACCCTGACCAACGCTGTCCCCCAAGTGAGCTCATTCTACATAGGCAGCTGGAAGAAGGTGGAAGGCAGTATCAGGTTAGAAATGAGGAAGTTCTGTCTTCAGAAGTGTAAACTAATAGAAGCCTATGTTTACACCATCCAAATAAAATGTACATTGACTACGCACAAGTGTTCATTCATTCATCTTCTTCCGCTTATCCGGGGCCGGGTCGCGGGGGCAGCAGTCTAAGCAGAGATGCCCAGACTTCCCTCTCCCCAGACACTTCCTCCAGCTCTTCCGGGGGGACACCGAGGCGTTCCCAGGCCAGCCGGGAGACATAGTCCCTCCAGCGTGTCCTAGGTCTTCCCCGGGGTCTCCTCCCGGTGGGACGGGACCGGAACACCTTCCCAGGATCAGCTGAGGTGCCCAAGCCACCTCAGCTGACCCCTCTCGATGTGGAGGAGCAGCGGCTCTACTCCAAGCTCCTCCCGGGTGACCGAGCTTCTCACCCTATCTCTAAGGGATCGCCCAGCCACCCTGCGGAGAAAGCTCATTTCGGCCGCCTGTATCCGGGATCTTGTCCTTTCGGTCATGACCCAAAGCTCATGACCATAGGTGAGAGTAGGAACGTAGATTGACCGGTAAATCGAGAGCTTCGCCTTGAGGCTCAGCTCTTTCTTCACCACGACAGACCGATACATCGACCGCATTACTGCAGAAGCTGCACCGATCCGTCTGTCAATCTCCCGTTCCATCCTTCCCTCACTCGTGAACAAGACCCCTAGATACTTAAACTCCTCCACTTGAGGCAAGCACTCTCCACCAACCTGAAGTGGGCAAGCCACCCTTTTCCGACTGAGGACCATGGCCTAGGATTTGGAGGTACTGATTCTCATCCCCACCGCTTCACACTCGGCTGCAAACCTTCCCAGTGCATGCTGAAGTTCCTGGTTTGAAGGGGCCAACACGACAACATCATCTGCAAAGAGCAGAGACGAAATCGTGTGGTCCCCAAACCTGACACCCTCCGGCCCCTGGCTGCGCCTAGAAATTCTGTCCATAAAAATTATGAACAGAACCGGTGACAAAGGGCAGCCCTGCCGGAGTCCAACATGCACTGGGAACAAGTCTGACTTGTTCCCAGTTCCTGCTTCGGTCGTACAGGGACCTGACAGCCCTTAGCAAGGGACCCAGGACCCCATATTCCCGAAGCACCCTCCACAGGACGCCGCGAGGGACACAGTTGAATGCCTTCTCCAAATCCACAAAACACATGTGGATTGGTTGGGCAAA
This sequence comes from Esox lucius, assembly GCF_011004845.1. Taxonomy (NCBI): domain Eukaryota; kingdom Metazoa; phylum Chordata; class Actinopteri; order Esociformes; family Esocidae; genus Esox; species Esox lucius. Next base: position 4,136,367 of record NC_047592.1, on the reverse strand, counting down.
CTCCCATGAACCCTCCAACACCCCGTAGAGGGTATAGAGCTGGTCCAGTGTTCCACGGCCCGGACGAAAACCACACTGTTCCTCCTGAATCCGAGGTTCTACTATCGGCCGTATTCTCCTCTCCAGAACCCTGGCATAGACTTTCCCGGGGAGGCTGAGAAGTGTACACAACGCACAAGTGTACACAATGCAAATGCAATGTGTATATATTTATTTATTTCATAATGTAATTGTCCATTTAACACTAGGCAGTTGACACTGTACACTACTCTGCAACCAGCAATACTGATCTATGATCATACTGATCACACATGAACATTCCAGGTGATGTCTTTTCATGTACATTCAATGGACATTAGAATATGTCTGTACCATTCATATAGGCTCTACACTCATATTGAATTTATAATATTCAATACTACTACTGATATTCTTCAAATTCCCCATACTACTTTTTTACATTGTATATTGCTTTATCTTTGCTATATTTTTTACTTTATATATTTCTTAATTCTTACACATTTCAATTTGTGCGTTTAGAACTCATTACATATTTAGTGAATGTGTCGAACGATACGGGATCAAAAAATTCAAGTGTCCCCATTGACACCTGGTCAGGGAGGTTCAGGACATTCTGAGGACAACTGAGATTTTGGGGACTATGACTATTTAAGGAGGAGTCTGTTATTTCTTTTCTAATGGTGATGATTTTTCATCAAAGTAGTTCATGTATTCATTACAACTAAAGTGAAGACCCACTTCACTTGTTGAGAATTGCTTTTCTGTTAATTTTGCAACTGTATCGAAGAGAAATTTTGGATTGTTTTTGTTCACCTCAATCGTTGGAGAAATAAGCTGATCGAGCAGACGTGAGTGATTTTCGGTATTGTACTGTACTGTCTATCCAGGCTAGTCTAAATACTTCCAACTTGGTGGAGCGCCACTTTCGCTCTAATTTTCTGGAGGCTTGCTTAAGTGCTCTAGTATTGTCTGTGTACCAGGGAGCAAGTTTCTTGTTGCGTATTTCTTTTGTTTTTGGTGGTGCAACCGTATCTAAAGTATATAAGAGTTTAGATCCTTGATTTGATCATTTGCAGATTTATTTACTCTGTCGTTGATGGGCGAACAGGGTACCTTGGCCACCATAATTCCAGAAATATGACAGTTGTGCCCTGTGGGACAGTCCTCCTCTGCCTCCTTCTCTCCTCAACAGGAGGCCTGATCACCATACAGTTTCCATGAAATTGGTCTAATATCAACATGAGTCATGTTCTTTGAAAATATGCTGTCTTTTGAAACGGACAGAAAATACATTTTGTAAGTATTAGGCTCACTTGATGTATCAGCCCAGTGATGAAAATATGAAATATGAAAATACATTACATTTATAAAATACTTTATTACACCCTGACTTTCCACTGAGTAAATAAAAAATGGTGTGTGTTACGGTGGATATAAAAAGTCTACACACTCCTGTTTAAATGCCAGGTTTTGTGATGTAAAAGGATGAGACAAAGATAAATCATGTCAGAACAGGAGAGAGACACAGGGTGAGTATGAGCTCAGGGAACAAAGGCAAAACTAGAGTGCACAAGAATACATGGACGCTACTAGAGAACAACTAGGACTGAGAGCCAAGTACCACATGGGTAGTAGATAACAAATTGGCGCCGAAGAGGTGATCAGCCCGGGTTTAAGTATTGCTGGAGTGAATCATGTGGATGAGCTGCAGCTGTGAAGAACGGCTGTGCAGTGAAGACTCGGCCACGCCCCTTGACCTGCTTTCCCCTGAACACACCTCCAGCACTCCAGGTGGGAAAACACAGACAACACACAGACAAACAGGGACAGAACCACCCGACTCAGGGCGGAGAGAGAGCAAACCGTAACACAATAACCTGGTTGCACAAGTGCGCTCACCCTCTCATAACTGGGGATGTGGCTGTGTTCAGAATTAACCAATCACATTCAAACTCATGTTGAATAGAAGTCATTACACACCTGCCATCATTTACAGTGGATATAAAAAGTCTACACACCTCTGTTAAAATGCCAGGTTCTTGTGATGTAAAAGAATGAGACAAAGCTATTTCATGTCAGAACTTTTTCCTCCTTTAATCTGACCTATAACATGAACAATTCATTTGAATAACAAACTAAAATATTTGAGGGGGGAGAAAAATAAATAGAAAACCCTTAAATAACCTGGTTGCATAAATGTGCACGTCCTTAAACTAATCCAATTGAACATGTGGGGTGATCTGAAGAGGGCTGTGCACAGATGTCCTCGCAATCTGACAGATTTGGAGCACTTTTGCAAAGAAGAGTGGGCAAATATTGCCATGTCAAGATGTGCCATGCTAACAGACTCCTACCCAAAAAGACAGAGTGCTGTAATAAAATCAAAAGGTGCTTCAACAAAGTATTAGTTTAAGGGTGTGAACACTTATGCAACCAGGTCATTGTGAGTTCTTTATTCTTTATTTGTCCCCCCTCAAAGATTTCAGTTTTTCAATTGAATTGTTCATGTTATAGATCACATTAAAGGTGGAAAAAGGTTCTTAAATGATTTATCATTGTTTGCTTGTCTGCACAATCCAAATGAAATATACGATTGGGACATTCAGTATGATTGAGGGGTTCCCATTCCATTAGGTATTTGCACACTGAAAACCCTGTTAGTGGAAACTTGACACTCCACTCCTTGAACAACCTGCATTAACCCAGAAGAATATAGCAAGTATTGGCTGGTTAACAGATATGGGTCTTCTAGATGTTTTTAGGTACAATTTGTTGGCACCATAAACTTGTATGAAAATATATTAAATACTGTTCAATTACATTCTACTCGATAGTATGCCATGATACATTTGATTGATATTAAAATCTCAATAAAAAGTGTAAAGCAGTTTTCCAAAATCACAAAGCACATCATACTCTTTTTCTAAACAAATTAATGTTTTAATTGGCCTAGTTTTGGTATTTGAAAAAAAAAAACATTTGCAGTTTTAAGTCCATTCAAATGTATAGTTTCTAGGAGGCTACACAATTAGAGAAATATTTTGAGACAACATTGACCACTGACCAACAGTAGCAACCAGACAATAGATGTTAACGAACTTTCAGTTGCACGCCGCACTTATTTTGGCAACCTTGCATGCTTGTGTTCCCGGCATAAATGGTGAAACAAACACAACATCCCAGTAGCCCAACTCACAACACAACATCCCAGAGAATATCTGTTTTGTCCCTATGTTTAACCCCTTGCGCCTATTTATGCTATTGGCACCTAAAAAACATTGCTACGGTGAAATCTGTATATTTCATACCTTGTAAAGGCTTACGCCTAGTATTGAGCTATAGATCGGTGCTGGCAGCCTGGCACAAACATGACACACCCACTTTACCAGACCTCCACCTGATTACACACTTGCCACAATGAAAGTAGCCTAACTGAAAACAGGCCACATGCTAACCACATAAATTATCTGGTTAAATAGTTCTCAAAGCGACCCAATTATTTATCCTTAACGGACAAGGGAGCACTGAAACTTGTTCGTGTGCTCCATGATTGACAGCCCTCATCTGATGGTTTCTTCTCAAGTGTCCAATCACAGTGTTCCAAGCATAAAACACACAGTCCAATGTGAAAGCTCTATCAAATGGGTGAGGTCCCGCCCCATTGCATTTGGATGACGCACAACTTCACACCATCCAAATGTAATGTCTATTTCATTTGGACGATACATACGTGTACACAATGCAAATAGAATGTGTATTTATTTATATATTTAAGTATTTAATTATTTATATATTTATTTATATATTTAATTATGTATATAAGTATTTATATATTTATTTCTATATTTATTTATTTCTATATTTATATATGTATTTATTTATTTCATATTATGGCACATTAAGTCCTCCATAGACAAAAGGGTTGAATTTGAATAAGATTAATAAAATATGAGATCATGTTTTCACTTATTCATGTAGGATTCTGGTAATCACTGACACACACACACTCTAATGTAGTGTAACTCATTGCTAACACATGATCGTGTATACGATAACAAACCTTGATATTATTAATGCAATTCCCATGGCAATGAGTAAGGTACGCAGTACTGTTCCCCCCACAAGGAACAAAGAATCCAACAAGTGAAGGCATGGGTGGTGGGGGGGCGTGGACCTGCATGCTAGAACGAGCCCAACAGCCAACTAAGTGAATACATGATGGTTATATAAACAGGTTGCTATCTGACATGTGATATGACCATCACTATTTAGTTGTGCATACCTGAGTGATACGAGCTGATTTCCCATCACTATTTAGTTGTGCATACCTGAGTGATACGAACTGATTTCCCATCACTAATTAGTTGTGCATACCTGAGTGATACAAGCTGATTTCCCATCACTATTTAGTTGTGCATAGCTGAGTGATACAAGCTGATTTCCCATCACTATTTAGCTGTGCATACCTGAGTGATACGAGCTGATTTCCCATCCCTATTTAGCTGTGCATACCTGAGTGATACGAGCTGATTTCCCATCACTATTTAGTTGTGCATACCTGAGTGATACGAGCTGATTTCCCATCAATATTAAGTTGTGCTTACCTGAGTGATACGAGCTGATTTCCCATCACTATTTAGTTGTGCATACCTGAGTGATACAAGCTGATCTGAATCCGTACGCATAGAATCTGAATTGGTACGCACAGAATTGAGATCCACCAATGTTTTTCATTTACTTGCATATCTTTGATATTTGTGGGATTTATATTCATTATTCTTTGTTTTCACAGATTTCAATGTTATTTTGCGGATTATCAGTCTGCCCATACAGATTTTAAATGTATGCACAGATTGTCATTGGGTTCACACAGATTGTCACTCTTCACACAAATTACACATTAACGCACGGTTTGTATATCTGTTCACACAAATAATATTGAGACATTTCTAAAGCCATAAAACAGTAATTCAGAGACTGTTATTGTAATTATTGGTTGTTCGCAGACGGTGAACAACCAAGAATTACAATAACAGTTTCTGAATCAGCAAAAGAACGAAATCGGTTTCCTGTGACAAAAACACTTTTGTTTTTGCCTCCATTTATCATGAGCTGAACACAAAGATCTGTGACTTTCTGTATTTAGACGAAAGGCCTATTTCTCTCAAATATTGTTCACAAATCTGTCTAAATCTGTGTTAGTGAGCACTTCTCCTTTGCCGAGATACTCCATCCACCTCACTGGTGTGGCATATCAAGATGCTGATTAGACAGCATGATTATTGCACATCTGTGCCTTAGGCTGGCCACAATAAAAGGCCACTCTAAAATGTACAGTTTCACTGTATTGGGAGGATCAGCGGGGTCTGGAAGGGTCCGAAAACCAGTCAGTATCTTGTGTGACCACAGGAGGAGCACTGCCTACAAAATGACCTTCAGCGGGCCACTGGTGTCCATGTTTCTGATCGAACTGTCAGAAAAAGACTCCATGAGAGTCATGAGGGTGCATTAGTCCATGAATAGGAATTTTCAATTAGTGCCGTCAAGGATCACTTAAACTGAATGTGACTGTTTGGAAGGTCAGCGTGCCTAAAGTTGAAAAAAGTCTGTCAGGAGTGCAGAAATAGTAGTCCTCTATGTGTTGTAACACTTCCACATTGGACAAATCCACCCCCAATATTCAGATATTCTCAAAATGTCTCCCCCAATGTATATATATATATATATATATATATATATATATATGTGACCTATGTGATGTGTCCCTTGTATCACTCTGAGCCAGTCGGGTTGGTAACAGCCAGTTTATTCTGCCTCTGTCTGCATTTACAATGGATGACAGTGTATGAATGCTCATCTCAAAGGACAACAGCGAGCATGCTCTGTCTCGTTGGAAATCCTCCGTTGCTGTGAGGAATTTCCCATAATGCTGCGCCACAATTACTCATGGCAGGTACGGCTTTAAACAGTAGGTGGCGTAGTTTTGCCAATTTAGTAGAATTTAACCTGAATCCATTCAACTATGTTACATAAACATAAATTATGGTAAAGTCTTTATTATTACTACCGGTTCTAGTTTTGCAGTTTTCTGCAGTTCTGCGTGGGTTTTGTACAAGTGTTGTTGCCGTACCCCAGCAGAAGCCATAGGTTGATTGCTGTTGGTACAATCTAGAGATGGGCGATATCACTGATTTTCTTTTCGATCCGATATCAAGTAATACCAAGGCTAGTATCCCGATACCAGTACCGATACCGATACAGCACTGTCTGCATGTTGTAAAGTTGCCATTACTATGTCTTGACAGTCTTTATACAGGTCTGCCATTGTACCCTCCATCAAGCGTTTTGCAGCTTGGGATTTTATAATACCAATCAAGGGACTTTACAAACACCTTAAAACTGGGCTGCCCAACCCTGTTCCTGGAGATCTACTGTCCTGTAGGTTTTCTCTCCAACTAATTAAGCACACCAGCATCTAATAATTAGCTGGTTGAAAAGCTTAACCTACAGGACAGTAGATCTCCAGGAAAAGGGTTGGGTCGCCCTGCCAAAACCTCTGTCTTCAACAATCGAGATTTTCTGGAGGTCCTTCACATTCATCTCTCACAGGTTTCTTGTAATCTCTGCTGCTCTTTGAAGGTCATCTATGGAACAAAATTCTACAAGCTAAATATAAAGTTTTTAAGTCTTTCTGGACTGTATAACTCACATAACAACCTAAAATGGTTAAATTAAATAGCTACATGCAATTATTAAAGTGTTTAAGAGTTCCAAAATGCATTACACAATTTGATAAGTGACACTTTTGTGATAAAATAATGGCCGGCGTAATATAGATAATTGAGATCTTTTCTTTGGGAAAATTTCATGAGATAATTTCTATGCTGTAGAAATCCGGAGCAATACATATTAGTTTTCCCTCAAAACTGATATAATGAATTCAGATATTGTTTGAAAATATAATCAACTTTTACATAGTTGGGAATATTAACCTTAGTTGGTGTATCAGAATATGAGTTTACATGTAAATGCACCCACTGTAATATTCTACACTGATATGCTATTTTACCAATTATTTTTAATATTTCCTGCTTTGTATTGAAATTATTTTAAAAAACGAATATTATCTATTCACATATATCACAACAATTAGAAAACAGTATTTCAGCCTGGTCAAATGCAAATGGCATGAGTTGATCCAACAATGGAGCAGAACAGAGGAAGAGGTGAAAGAGGTGGAGGTGGAAGAGGAAGAGGAAGAGGAGTCTGTGTCAGAGGTGGTGGGCGAGGACAAAGATCAAGCAGATCAATAATTTCAAATGACATTCGAGCAACTGTCATAGATCATGTTCTGGTGCATGGCATGACTATGAGGGAGGCAGGGCAACGTGTGCAACCAAACCTAAGCAGCTTCTCAGTGGCTTCTACAATCCGGACCTTCAGAGAAGAAAACAGGTAAAGTATACTTGTCTCAGAAAGGGGACAATGAGACAGAACTTTTCCATGGTACTGTGTTTTTACAGTTTTTCTCAAATGCTAAAACACAAAAGCCAATCCTCTAAACCAAATGACCAGTTGTCTAAACACATTTACTAAATCTAGCCATCATTTTCCAATATCATAAACACATTTCACATGAAGACACAATTCACAAAACACAATCCTCCGTTCTCATAAATCTTAACACATTTTTCCTTGCTAAAACACAAGTTGCAAAAGAACTCTGCTCATATTCTCAAATGAAAGCTCATGTGATGCAAAATGCTTGCCACAGTCAGCAATATTAGAACACAATGAACACACCTGGCGTCATTCATTACACACAACGACTCAAAACTGAAGACACTTGTTGCTAATGCTGTGACCACATGTATAAAAGCAAGTTCAGAGTGCACAGTTTGCTGAAGATTCCAAACAAACACAATGGATGAAGGCAGAGGCAGAGGCAGAGGCAGAGGAATTCGAGTCAGAGGAGGGAGAAGAGCTGGCCATGGAAGAAGAGGAGCAGGCCAACGAGGAAGAGGAGTTCAAATCAGAGGAGGAAGAGGAACAGGCCAACAAGGGAGAGGAGGAGGCCAACAAGGGAGAGGAGAAGGTCCAGGAGGGAGAGCAAGACAACCTCGCACCATCATTACGGACGAGATGCGAGCAACAGTCATTGACCATGTCATTGTCCATGGCATGACAATGGCTGAAGCAGGACTAAGAGTCCGTCCAAACCTGAGTAGGTTCACCGTGGCCACCATTATCAGGGCATTCAGACAACACAACAGGTATTGTACTCTATTGCTTTCTTTGTCACAATACAATTTTACAAGCCTGTGAAAGTAGTCTATTGGTTTCAGATCAGTTGTTACTGTATTGTAAAACATGTCAATTGACCACACATGTTTCTTTCTTTAGAGTTGAAAGAATGCCACATAGAGGTGGGAGGGTTGCCATATTTACAGCGGCACAAGAAACCCTCATTGTGGATATGGTTCGTGAGAACAACCTCATCAGACTCCGGGAGATCAGAGACAAAGTCATTGCCGATAATGTCAACTTTGAAAGCATTGATGTCAGCTTGGCCAAGATAGACCGAGTTCTCCGGCGCCAAAAGATGCGGATGAAACAGGTCTATAGGGTTCCCTTTGAGCGTGACACGAAGACCTACGTCACGAGTATCTGCAAGTAAGTATACATCCATGTTCACAGTACAGTTAGTGGACATACTGTGTTGCTCAGTGGCCTACATTACTTCTGGACAATACTTTGCTACCTGATTGATTGTTGTTCTGAACACCTGTGCACTTTCACATTTTCACAGAGGATATTACAGTTGGACGCAATGGCCAGACCTCATGAGTACCTCTTCCTGGATGAGGCTGGCTTCAACATGCAGAAACGAAGGCAAAGAGGCCGTAACATCATTGGCCAAAGAGCCATCACTGAGGTTCCTGGCCAACGGGGGGGTAATATTACTCTTTGTCCATGGGTTTGGAGGGGCTGTCCTTGGGTCTTACAACACCCAACGTCTCCTCATCTTCGTAGAGGAGCTAAAAGACATCCTCCTGGACCACCAACAACACCATCCTGGGCCCGCACATCACATTTATGTGATCATTTGGGACAATGTACGCTTCCACAGAACAAACCAAATCAGAGAGTGGTTCACCACCAACAGTAACCACTTTTTAAATGTCTCTCTGCCACCCTACTCCCCTTTCCTGAACCCTATAGAGGAGTTCTTCTCATCGTGGAGATGGAAGGTTTATGACAGACAACCATACACTAGAGAGAACCTCCTAAGGACAATGGAGCTGGCCTGTGTTGACATCCCAGTGGAGGCCTTCCAAGGATGGATTCGCCATTCCAGGGCGTTTTTCCCGCGGTGCCTGGCAAGAGACAATATAGCCTGCGATGTGGATGAGGTGATGTGGCCCGATGCAGCTCAGCGACATGATGCCGCACAGTGATTGTGGTGTGAATAAAGTAAATAAAAAAACTTCACACCCTGATCATGTTTTCAAGAGTACAGTTGTGTGCAATAGATTCTGTTTTTGCATTGAGTTGTGTTACAGTAGTGTACATGCAGAATTTACTATAGATGTATACTCTTCATAGTAAACTCACAAATTTAAATTCCTAATCCTCTGCAGAGATCTAAGAAGATCCATTCCTGTAAAGTTTCTAAAAATATGCATTGGCAGTTATGAAACAAAGAACCTTCTCACAAATTGAGCATTGTGTTTTCAATTGTTTTGCTGTAGTGTGTAATGATGTGTATAGTGTTTACATTTTTGAAAGCTTCGAGCTGCTCTTTTGGTGTGAAAGTTTGAGTTTTGAAGTGAGAAGGTGTGGTTGTGTTTATGTAGCTTTAGAAAAGGGTGTTGTGTTTAGACATTGTGGAACATGGAGGAAACATTTGTGAAATGTTTTTTAGCATTTGAGAAAAACTGTAATGTGATTTATCTTTTTGTTTTGTCTGTCGCCCCCCTGTGGCTTGTGGCTGTAATAAACCTCAATGGCATTGTGCACTAGTTTAGAGTGACCAATGGGCTCTAATGAACTAGTTTCAACAGAGACCAATGGGCTTTAGTGGACTAGTTTACACAGAGTTCAATGGGCTCAAAGTGTACTAGATTAAATAGATATCAATGGGCTCTAGTGGACTTGTTTAAACACCCAATGGGTGTTTACAGTAATAGCCCAATCTAATATTGGGTGTGATTTGGGACATGTTAACTGTAATTGTTGTACTACAGTATAATGAGTACCTCCAGTCCAGGGCCATAGTAATTTTGTGTTTTGTACATTGTGAAATTTAAATACTTGTAACAAACGTCTGTGTGTGGTTGTATACACACTGCCTCTGGCCACATTCACACCCTACTGACACAACATCACAGTCAGACTTCATTAATGATGGCTTTATTGCTTCATTGATTAAACTACATTGAGAACATAATGGGATCATGTTGGTTACAGGGATGGAATTACATTTAGAACATAATGGCATCATGTTGGTTACAGGGATGGAATTACATTTAGAACATAATGGCATCATGTTGGTTACAGGGATGGAATTACATTTAGAACATAATGGCATCATGTTGGTTACAGGGATGGAATTACATTTAGAACATAATGGCATCATGTTGGTTACAGGGATGGAATTACATTTAGAACATAATGACATCATGTTGGTTACAGGGATGGAATTACATTTAGAACATAATGACATCATGTTGGTTACAGCGATGGAATCACATTTGGAACATGGGATCATGTTGTTAACAGGGATGGAATTTGAGTGATGGAAATTTTCAGTGGAAAATATTGAAGGCACTCTGAACAATTTTGTAAAAGACAATGAAGCAAATTCGCTAAATGTTTTGGCTGATGTAGTTGTCTCACACATAAGACACTATGAAAACAACTTGTTTTTGAATGCAGGCATGATTGCTAGCATTTCGTATTGAACAAAACATAAAACAAGCACAAATCAGTAGCCATCCTTTAACCATTATAACCGTAACCCACACTCTAAGCCTACTCCTGAGTGGGATCATTATCCAACTTTATCTCCAATAAACCTAATAATTTTCCATGCTGGTTTCAAAAAAGACTATTTTGGTTATAGACATTGTTGTGGAAACACCTGGACATCACCTTTGTACAATGTTTTAAGCCTGCTGTGCAGACCTGTCACAAAGAAAGCTTCGGTTTCAGCATTCTCTGTGTTCGGACCCCAGTGTGCTCCGGAAATGCACTCTTTTTATTGCTGTTGTAACAGCAGAAGGCGGTCCACATGGCAGACGAGATGTTCACTCGTTTATTTAGTTATTTAGCGCTAAGTACGGAACGCTGGAGGTGACATTGAATGATTCTTATTTTTATAAAACGTGCTCTTGGTTATCTGAAAGAACCAGAGAACATACTTTAAAAAAAAGATTTGGTTTTAAAAAAGACTCAGGTGGTGGTAGACATTCCTGTGGAAAAACCTGGACATCACCTTTGTAGATATTTTAAGCATGCTATGCAGATCTGCCACTGGTAAACAGTTGGTTTCATCCTCTGTGTTCTTACTCCAGTGTGCTTCAGAGAGCCACTGATTGGTATTTGGGTTTTTACAGCAGTTGGCGGTCCCCATGACTGATGGGATGTTCCCCCAGTCTTTCAGATTGTTGTTCCCAGGAACTGCTCCGGAGACCACATAGGCTTCTGTTCTGTCATTATTATTCTTACAAGATTGTTCCATATTTCCTTTGACATTTTCCTCCATAATCCTAATTAATGAATTCTGACATGAATTAATTAGTTTTATTGCTTCATTGATAAAACAACTAATGTTATAATGCAGGCATGATCGGTAGCATTTCTTATTGACCCAGACATAAAACAAGTGCAAATCAGATAGTTAAGCAATCTTTTAACCATTATAACCATAACCCATTCTCTCAGCCTACTCCTGAGTGGACTATCATTATCCAATTTTACCTGCAATGACCCTATAAATATCCCATGCTGAGGCACGTACTAAGTTATACACTCTCTGTAAAATAGACTCAGTCGGTTTTAGACATTCTTGTGGAAACACCTGAACATTACCTTTGTAGATTTTTGTAAGCATGCTATGCAGATCTGCCACTGGTAAACAGTTGGTTTCAGCATTCTCTGCGTTCTCACCCCAGTGTGCTCCAGAATGCCACTGCTTGGTGTTTGGGTTCTTACAGCAGTAGGCGGTCCACATGAGAGTTGGGATGTTCACCAGTTTCTCCTCTGTGTCCTTACTGGGCACCGCTCCGGTCACCACATAGGCCTCTATTGGTTTTTTATCATCCTTACAAGAATGTTTCATAATATTTTTGACGTTTTCCTCCATTAACTTCCAGCTGCCTCCATTGAAGGACTCTACTTGGGGTACGATGTTGGTCAGGGTGAAGGTGGACTCCTTGGCATCATTACCATCAGCGTGCATACAAGGGAACAGGTGACCTCTATTTACAATATTAGAGTTTTTGTAGTCCTGGTTTCTAGCCTGATGTTCATATTGGATATTATTCACATCCTCAGACATTGATTTTCCTGCATTTATATCTTCAAGCTGAAATAACAATAATACATTAATTCACTATGAAGTCTCACCTCTGCCTCTGTAAAACTGGGCTGATGTTCAGTAAAATAAACAGATACATGTTTTATAGTATGTACCACGCTGCTCGTCAAGCTACAGAAACCACAACCATACATCCATTGATTAATCAGTTAACAACACATATTATAAACCCTTCTCTTTTGGGTTTCATTAAGCAATTTAAAAGCTACATTAAAACACCTGTCTCTACACTCCAGAGTGGTAGGCTGATAATCTGTAAATATAACAACATTCAAGGTGCACCATTTAAATGTGTGTAATGCAACAGTGAACACATACAAATGTGATTTGAAGGAGACCTACCTGGGGCTCTATCTTCCATTGTTTCTCTATATCATTTCTCGATCCTCCGTCACCAGTGAACTTGTAGGCTGAGAACACAGGGATCCTGTTGGTCGTGTCGTAGAGAGTCGCAAACCTGTAGTGGTTTTTGAAGGTCTGGCAGATTGGTTTGTAGCGGTTCTGGCCTTTGACATTCCCATCAACCAAAATATCTGGAATATTGGGAGTCGTCTTCTCCAGAAAGAAATCCTCACATTGAGGGACAGAGCTGAACTTTTCCACCACATGAGAGAGTCCAGGACGTAGGAGAGAAAGAAGAAAGAGAGCAGAGAGGAGTTTCAACACCCCCATCATCACCTGAAGACTGAACACCTCAGAGACAAAGATGAAGTAACAGAGACCAGTTGGTAGACTGAAGACTGATGAGCCTAGTCAGGACACTGACACTTTATATAGATTTACAGAGACTTCCTTCTGGTGTAAATAATCATTTGAATTTGCATACATTTGTTTGGTACCGGGCTTTCAAAAGGCACCATCATAGAGGTATATAATGTAAACTACTGGATGGGTATATTTGAATAAATAAGTAATAATCAAATAATCAAAGAGGTCAGGCCATAAATGCCAGATACGCTCTCCATGTGCACTGATAGTACACATTTAGGGAGATTACACAGAAGAATCATTCATTGGATAATAATGTGTGACTTAAAGGAAAACACGGGCCGGTTAGAAATGATAAACTCTGTTCCCAGTGTATATGGGAGCATTTGTTTCGGGCACTTCAATCCTAGGAGGACAAAAGGGCAGGAGATCTGGCACCCCAACATACCTGTGAACACACTTAAGTTTGGCAGTTTGTTTCTGACATTTCACCAACCCCTCATGGATTACTGCAAAACATGGATTTCCTAATTACTCAGCAATCACTGTGGTATAGTGAATTACTCTGCCATCTAAATGGCTTTATTCGTTACAACGGACAATATAATTTTTGCAGCTGAAATTGAAAGTCATAGATGAATGTGCTGTTGCTGTAGTTCAGTACATACACTAGGTGGGAGCACTTTCTAGATATCACCATTAAACATGGCGTTACGGTCACTGCTGTGGTGCAAAATGTCCAACATATTCATTATACTAACTCTCCTTGGTTGTGGAGCCTCGACTAATGAGCAAAACCTCAGACACATCAGCAACCTCTGTCAGTGTAATGTTTCCATTGCATATGTGAGTAAAATTATCAAGACATTATTTAAATGTCCTTGAAAATGTATTGTTGCGCTGGTAACTCTTGTTAACGTGGCAGCTGAAGATATCAGGTATCTGCAACACAACCAGGAGGACTTTGGACAGGGACAGCAACGGGTCTTACAAGCCTGGTCCTTCTCAGGTGAGGGTTTTAAAAAGTAAAAAATGGCAGGAGACGAGGAAAATTTAGACAATGCAATACATGTGGAAAAGGAGAACTGACCCTACTCAGTTCTCCTTCTCATTAAAATATAGGCATCACTTTCTGATAACCATGCTTTTGGCAATAATTCTCCTGTTGATAAGCTTTTCATCTAAGTATCAAACTAGGGTTTTAAATTGTTTTAATTTTAATTAATGTTGAGGTTTTTTTATATACATATATATATATATATTAATTTTTTTTTCAGATTTTATGTGTTTTCATTTCAGGCAGCAAAATGTGAAAATTTTGAAAGGGGGTGGTGACAATTCGATACCCACTGTATTCAGCTGCTAAAGCCATTGTAAATACATTATTTCTGCTGTTCCTCATGCTAGATAAGAGGGAGGAACTTACCAATTCTTTAAAGGTATTGTAGCAAAAGGTGCCTTAACCAGACATTAATGTTGAGAGGGTACATTTAGTTTTATTTTTCTCATAAAAATATTTCCTTACATAAAACCAAAGTACTCTTACCTTAATTAATTTAGAATTTTGTTTAAAAATTATAATGATAATAATATCAACCAGAACGATGTCTCAATGTTTCTTATGCAAATCAATAATTTGAGAGCATTGGTCTTCAAGGGACTGTACAGTTTCTGAGTCAACATTATTGACAACGTGACAACTGCTTTTCTCAAGTACTTAATGTGCAACCGAAAAATGTACTTCCCTGCTTCAAAACTGCGTATGTCGGATCAATGAGTTAGAAATATTCATTACCTTTAGTGCAAATCATATTTTGCAGTAAATATATACATGGTAAATTTGGAAAGTAAATAGACCCTTGAAAATAGTCTGTTTCTGTTTTTCATACGGCCATATTCTAAAATGAATACATTCATTTTCTCTCATCAATCTACACAGCAAAGGATTTGTTTAGTGTTTGCAAGTTTATTAATGTCACCAAACATTATAAACACTGAAAAGTTGGCTTAATTGGTAGAAGAATATCATGAGTAAGTATTTCTTTGAAATCAATTCATTATAATTTTGAAGAAAAATAGTAGCAACTTTGTGCTAAAAAGACAGACACAAGTCTCTTTTGTTTGATGCACAATTAAAAATATTTTGAAATTATTAATGCAATTGAGGTATTTTTGTTTTGCAATGAATAATTTTTTGACAAAAACAATAATAATCCAATACAAGGAAAAATATGAATATTAAATTATATATACAAATATAAATCGAATAGAAATTAGACATTTTTATAAAGTTGTGTGTACAGCTTGTGTGTCAATAATAACCAGCACAACAAACTAACAGCATTTGTATGACCATCTGGACCAGAGGGTTTCCAGAACCTCTCTTGGCCAGCAGACCACTCTTGAAACCTGGTTCTGATCTTGGAGAGAACCACTAACCAAAAAGCAACATGTTTTTTGTTATTTTATTCCAAGTTCAACATTACAATGCATCGTGGAATGTCTTGTTAAATCTAGATTTGTTCCAGGAAGAACAACTGTAGGATGTCCTTGGACCTTTCTACCACACAAAGAGCACAGGAGGAGGGAGAGTTTGGAGGAGAGCAGAGAGAAGGTTCAACAGCACCATGACGATAACTAGCTGATACCAGTTAGGAAGGTACTGACCTGACTGCTTCTCCACTCGTTTTTCTGACCGTGTGGATAGATAAAAAGTTTGAATTAATTTTAATTAGATAACAATGCAAATTAATAAAATAGAAATGTGGCTTTGTTAGAGATAGAATTATCTACAGAACTGTGCAAATGTCTTAGGCTACCTGAGAAATTAGTTTTAAGCTATCTGGCTAGTAAGTGTGTATTTGCTCATAAAAATAACACAACTCAGTTGATCTCTCTAAACACAGCCCAGTTGATCTCCTTGAACACAGCCCAGTTGATCGCCTTGATGACAGCCCAGTTGATCTCCTTGAACACAGCCCAGTTGATCTCCCTAAATGCAGCCTGGCTAAATCAAACCAGGTTTTTACAGGAACATCAGCTGGCTGAAGCAAAATGGAAAAATGATTTGGCTGCCACAGTGAAACCCCCCTTTTACTCATATAATCCCAAACGTAACCTTCAAAACCTCAATTTATCCCTAACCATAACCCAAGCAAATGGTTATGAAATGCTTTATTATAACATGGAATTGGTCTTTGCTGATTATTACAACCATTCATTGCCACTTCACCATGAATGGAATGCAGTTAAAACTGAATGATTTTGCCCTCTGATGGGTACAGGGATTTGATCTCTAAACCTTCAAAACCACTTCCAGCAACATCTGAGACACATGGGGAGCTATGGCTCTGGTATATTTAAACAGTGATGACATGGGGTGTGTTATTATTCTGACATATTTAAACAGTGAGACACGGGGGGAGCTATGGTTCTGGTATATTTAAACAGTGATGACACGGTTTGAATAACGTTTAATTACCGTTGAATAATAGACGATGCAACCCTGCATAAACCCAGGTCAGGCCTGTTGGTTCTGTTGTCAGGTGTTGTCACATACAAGGTCACTGTAGGTCAACAGGTCATCCCTAGGGTCTCAAGTCAGAAGACCAGAAACGTGAAAGATAGAATCCATGAAGACCATAGATCTTAACTGCATTCTATGTACGGTAACCTGGTAATGAACGGTTATAATAAAGAGCAAGGATGATTTCCATGCACATTTAATTGTACAGGACTCTGGAAGAAAAGTATGGTAGCTGATTTTAAAATGATTAATTGCTTTTGACCTTTGACTCTTGAGTCCTGTGACCACGGGTTCGGTCGGGGTTATGGAAATAGTTTTTAAAAGCGGTTCATTTCCGGCAACCTAATATTTCAACAGTGGTTTTTCAGTGAGATACATTTCAGGGTGGGATGGATTTATGACTTCCAGGGTGTCAGATGTATACATATTTCATACTTAAGTGTTTATTCATACTGTGATTGTTCATACTGTAAGTGTTTTTTCATACTGTAAGTGATTGTTCATACTGTAAGTGTTTTTTCATACTGTAAGTAATTGTTCATACTGTAAGTGTTTGTTCATACTGTAAGTGTTTGTTCATACTATAAGTGATTGTGTGTATGTTTAACTAGTGACGTCCATTCAAGCCTCGTTGGCCCGTCACTATGTTTACCAGATGTTCCAATGCTGAATAAGAAGCCTAGAGATGTTACCTCCAAGGAGGGTGGTGGATTTTAGCTCCTCCCATGGAGCGTGTTACAACCTCTGTGTCTCGTCTGAATCTGTATGGAACAGTCCAGTGTTTGGGCGGAGCTAAATATGTCATCTAAATTACATGATCCATTCAGTCCAACATTGCTGAGAAAAATATAGATAATCATTTTAAAAACAGACAAATACTTAGAGCATGAAATTCAGTGAAAATATCCTGTAATATATCTCTGATCCAGTAAACTCATAATCAGCATCCTCAGACCATATCGACCAAAGGGACACATATCGACCAAAGGGAAGCTTATCAAACAGGGGCTCTTCAGACCCCAACTGAGGTTATACGAGTGGCTTCAGATGTTCAAGGCTGTATTCATAATTAGTTTTTTGGATTTCACTGTTGAGGCAGAAGTTAACGGTGCTAACAGTGTTTTCTGAGAGTTTTGGTTCAAAAACTAGATTATGGATATTAGTGTGTGTA
This sequence comes from Esox lucius, assembly GCF_011004845.1. Classification (NCBI taxonomy): domain Eukaryota; kingdom Metazoa; phylum Chordata; class Actinopteri; order Esociformes; family Esocidae; genus Esox; species Esox lucius. The sequence continues at coordinate 4,118,340 of NC_047592.1, read as the reverse complement.
GACTTCAGGGTTAGTAAAGCACATTTCCCTGCATTAAGGCCTGAGATTAATGCCCTAAATGAACGGCCTGAGATATAGGAAGACACACACCAGGGGACTATTTTTAGGTGTACTATATTTTTTATTTGACTTAATCTCAATCTGTTTGTCATTAACAGGGGCGGACTGGCCATCTGGCAATTCTGGCAAATGGGGGGCCGGACCATCTTTTTTTGGGTGGGCTGGTCAATGTAAAACATCTAAATAAATAACTTTTACAAGCCGGTGGTACAAAAGACAGGTTTTTATGACTTGCTCAATTTCACTGTGTTTGTAATAATCCATATTAGCATTTGTCCCAGTGGGCAGCGGCCAGCCTGTTCCCAAGATGGACCGACCCGATCAGAGGTTCCTCAAATTGGGACTTTCATTCAAAATCAAAGGCCTCATGAGAGAGTGCAACACGAGCTGACAGTCAGTAAAGCTAGGTCAATATTGTCTGAACAGATAACGATAGCTAGATAAACTGACGGTAAAAAAAGGAAAGGCGGTGCTGAAAAAGTTTGAGAAAGCAAAAAAAGAGCGCTTAAATCCAACGCAGCCAAAAGTGTAACATTTACGTTTTAAAAGGTTTAAGTTTGTCTGTTTGAGTGCTGTGTCTGAGACTGAGACAGATGAAAGATGAGTTGCTGTTGAAGCTGCAGCGACATTAGTGCAGAGTTTGGAAGAATACAGCGAATAGCCAGATAGCACAAGTAATTTTCAAGCATTTCAAGCTACTTCTTCCATTTAGCCCCAGTATTTGTATTATTCTGCTTAGGCAAATTAATGTAAAGCTCCCGTTTATCAACATTTCATTGTTTTGTGATAATTGGTTACTTGGTTAGCTAGCATGTTACTGAATCCAATGACTGAAATATCAGCAAATAAGGCAGCATTTGGAGTAAACAAACTAGAAAACTATCAATATATTCCAACACATTGAAAATGTAACCTTGAGCAATAGCTGTCCACTACTGTAAACATTTATACAGAACTATACATTGCACACAAGTATCTAGTCTTAAAATAAAACATTGTTTAAATAATAAAACACTAATAGGGTGGAACATGGAACATGGGCTTCCACGAAAGGCACTCATTTGTAATAGTTGTTGTATAGCCTGTTAGAAAAGGTGTTATAAACCACTGGATTCCTTCTCCTTTGGTCTGAATGGTGTGTTCATCTATTCACTACTAGAATGTTGCTGGGCCCAGTGCAGACAGCCCAGCTTCTGCACCAGAGACAAGAGCAGTGGAGGTAGGAAGACAACATGGAGAGACACACTGACACACATGCTGCCAGTTTCTTAATATTGTGGCTCAAAATAACCCTTAATTAAAAAATGTAATGTCCTCTGCCTCAAAGGTGTTCCAAATTGTGTTAAATTAATTCATTATTGATGTGTAATGGAAACTCATTGCCATGACAATTGCTTTTTTCAAGTACTTAATGTGCAACCGAAAAAAACAACTTCTCTGCCTTAAAACGGCGTATGTGGCATCAATGAGTTAGAAATATTTAACACCTTTAGTGCAAATAAGATTTTGTGGATATAAAAAGTCTACACACCCTTGTTAAAATGCCAGGTTTTTGTGATGTAATATAATTAAACAAAAATAAATCATGTCAGAACTTTTTTCACCTTTAATGTGACCTATAACATGAAAAATTTAATTAAAAAACCAAATGAAATTTTTGAGGGGGAAAAATAAAAAAACTCACAATAACCTGGTTGCATAAGTGTGCACACCATTAAACTAATACTTTATTGAAGCACCTTTTGGTTTTATTGTAGCACTCAGTCTTTTTGGGTAGGAATCTATTAGCATGGCACATCTTGACATGGCAATATTTGCCCACTCTTCTTTGCAAAAGCACTCTAAATCTGTCAGATTGCGAGGACATCTCCTGTGCACAGGCCTCTTCAGATCACCCCACATATGTTCAATTGAATTCAGGTCTGGGCTCTGGCTGGGCCATTCCAAAATGTTAATCCTCTTCTGGTGAAGCAATGCTTTTGTGGATTTGGATGTGTGCTTTGGGTCGTTCCTCTTCATCTTCAGCTTTCTAATGGACGCCTGAAGGTTTTGTGCCAAAATTGCCTGGTATTTGGGACTGTTCATAATTTCCTCCACCCTGAGTAAGGCCCCGGTTCCAGCTGAAGAAAAACAGCCCCAAAGCATGATGCTGCCACCACCATGCTTCACTGTGGGTATGGTGTTATTTTGGTGATGTGCAGTGTTGTTTTTGCGGCAGACATATCTTTTGGAATTATGGCCAAAAAGTTCAACCTTGGTTTCATCAGACCATAACACATTTTCCCACATGCTTGATGTTTGTTTTTGCAAACTTCAGCCAAGCTTGGATGTTTTTCTTTGTAAAAAAAGGCTTCCATCTTGCCACCGTACCCCATAGCCCATTCATATGAAGAATACAGGGGATTGTTGTCACGTGTAGCACACAGCCAGTATTTGCCAGAAATTTCTGCAGTTCCTTTAATGTTGCAGTAGGCCTCTTGGAAGCCTCCCTGACCAGTTTCGTCTCGTCTTTTGGAGGGACGTCCAGTTCTTGGTAATGTCTCTGTTGTGCTATATTTTCTCCACTTGATGATGACTGTCTTCACTGTGTTCCATGGTATATCTAATGCTTTGGAAATTGTTTTGTACCCTTCTCCTGACTGATGTCTTTCAACAATGAGATCCCTGTGATGCTTTGGAAGCTCTCTGCGGACCATCGCTTTTGTTCTGAGATGCAATGAAGAAAATTTCAGGAAAATCCTACTAGAACAGCCGAAGTTTATTTTGTGATTAATCAGAGTCACTATAAACGATGGCAGGTGTGTAATGACTTCTATTTAACATGAGTTTGAATGTGATTGGTTAATTCTGAACTCAGCCACATCCCCAGTTATGAGAGGGTGTGCACATGTAGGCAAACAGGTTATTGTAAGGTTTTTATTTTTCATTATTCCCCCTCCAAGATTTCAGTTTGTTTTTCAATTGATTTGTTCACATTATAGGTCACATAAAAAACATTTAAAAAAACTTTGTCTCATTCTTTTATATCACAAAAACCTTTTAACAGGGGTGTGTAGACTTTTTATATCCACTGTATATTTATATATATATATAATATGGTGAATTTGTATATACACATATATATATGGTGAATTTGAATATATATACATATATATGGTTAATTTGGAAAGAAAATAGACCCTAATAAATCGTTTCAAATGTTTTTGTAATATCTAGTTCATTCTTATAATAAAATTAATTAAATATTTTTTCCCTCTTCAATCTACACACAAAAGAAAAGGATTTATTTAGGTTTTGCAAGTTTATTAATGTCACCAAACGTTATAAATACAGAAAAGTTGGCTTAACTGTTAGAATTATATTATAAGTATTCCTTTGGAATCTATTCTTTATTATTTTGATGAAAAATAGCAAATTTGGGCTATAAAGAGAGACACAAGCCTCTTTTGTTTGATGCACAGTTAATGAGATTTGGAAATTATTTTCTAGATTTAATCCAGGAAGAACCACTCTGGGGTGTCCTTGAACCTCTCCACCGCACAAAGAGCAGCGAAGGAGGTTGAGTTTTGAGGAGAGCAGAGCAGTCTTCTACAGCACCATGACAATAACTAGCAGATACCAGTGAGGAGACTGTTTCTTCACTCCTTTTTCTGACCATGTGAACAGATAAAAGGTTTGAATTAATTTTAATTAGATAACAATGCTAATGAATGAAATATAAATGTATTTTTGTTAGAGATAGCATTATCTACAGTACTGTGCAAATGTCTTAGGCTAACTGAGAACTTTGTTTAAAGCTATCTGGCTAGTAAGTGTGTATTTGCTCATAGAAATTACGTTTGAATAAATACAATAAAAAGTTACAGTAATAAAAAGTAATACAATAAAATGTCTGGTTTTGTCTGAAAAGTAATTGATATCTTGTTAGATGGCTAGACAACATCAAAAATACAGAGGACTAAAATCTGTTAACATCGAGTGATCAGTAGAGTGACAATGTGAAATGTAAAATGCATTCAGCCAGTGTAATATGGGAAAAACAAAGTTGGCTTGAAAAGGACAAATCTTTTTAACAGTAAGGGCTAGAATTAAGCTGTTTTCACGGATTACTGAGAGCCTTAACCAGGCTATGAGATGACTATGTGTATGACTGGAACAGAGTCTGTCTGTCTTTCTTTCTCCTCGGAGCTCAGCGAGCGATGTTGTGTAGTTCTGTTTTAACAAAACAAAACAAAACCATCCATTTCATAATTTCTAGAATGTTCTCATGTCAGTTGCATCACTGACTATGGCCAAACATCATAATAATATTTATTGCCTATGATGGTTATCTTAGATGAATGTTGTTTTACAAAAGGCTTGTACACACAACTCATTATTTTTGCCGGACTGCATAAGCGGAGCCGACCAAGAAAAGAGAATGTCTCTTACTGACTGACTGAGTATCCTTTAAATATGTAATGATGTATGGTGCAGTGTTGCAGGAGCAAGGAACCAGGTGCAGGCAGGGATAGTCTGTGGTGATATTTTAATTGAATAAACAAACACTGAGCAAACAAAACAACAAAAGAAAAGGGCTGACTAAAGCAGCAAAACATAGGTAGGCCACAGGTATAACGTACTTACAATTAACAGCAACATACACGACAGCAAACATGACAATGACAATGACCCACACTGTGGGGAGCAGAGGGGAACATTTAAACACATACAAAGTAGTAGATAGGGACCTGGTGTGCGTGATTAAGACGTGACAAAACAAGTCCAGGATGTGATCAAATGTGTAATGGGAAACCGAAGGTACACGGAACGGTGGCGCTGCTGCTCACCTTACCGTGACAAAATAGCTGTTAAACAGCGTTGTGGTTCGAGAAATGGACATGTAAACTATAGGTCCCGCGTTTGGATCTCCTCTCAGGTAAAGCGAAGTACGCATTGTGAATTATTCTATATAGTAAAAACCTTCGCTGGCTAAAATCTCCAGTGACTACATTATAGTAAGCCTGAAATAAAACAGTTAACGATTATATTGCGACTGTTTCTGGTAGATTTTCGCATCCATGCATGTGTTTTGGGTCAGGATAGACAAACACATTTGCTGCCTACAACATACAGTAGTTACGTTATTTTATGCCTTAACTAAATCTCTATAGGGCTATATTGCGACTGTTTCTGGCATGGAAAAGTTAATCTTCAGTCTCGCTAGAAACTGCTCAATTCGTATGATTATTCCCAGGAAGTTAGTAGATACTGGTAAAGCCTATTACTGACTAATAAGCCTTTCAAACGGCCAGTGACAAACGCCATACAGTTCATAGATGCTATTTGTGGTGGAGGTAAACTTAATAAGAAACGTTAGTCAGTTTAATTGTATCAATGTCATTCACGAATGGCCAATTAGCTGTTAAAACGGCCAGTGGCAAAAGAAGATTTGTTCAGGCAAGACAAGAGGCTATTTTGACACACAAAATGTACAGCACTTTAATGAAGTGGTTAACAACACAACATACCACTTGGGCGACCCGAGTTCAAATCTTGAAAGGGCAACACTTTCTAATTCAGGCCGGCTGAACTAGGCTTGCCTGGTTTCTTGTTTACCTAAAGGTATTTTCTGGGAATATAAAATGCATTATATTGGGTAAATACTTTATTTATGCATATTCATGTTGAAGTCAGAGTGCATGATTGAATGAGTAAAAGACATGGGGCATTTGTGTGTGTTTTAAGTAAACAATGAATGTTCATTGAACTCAATTCTGCTTTTAACTTTTGTAACTTGCCAGTGAAGAGGGGGACGGTGCTTTTATAACCAGACAGTTCAATCTGGAATTGAAACCAAAAACAATCAGGTAGTTTTGTTGCGAATTGTCAATCCTCATCTAAAGGACATTTATATAATCTGATCCAATCTGGTACCAAAGTGTTGTGTCGATTTAGACTTACAGAAAATCTTGAGGTTTTTTAAAGCCTCAGTCAGCAGACCCTTTAATCCAATGAGACTCTCGCAACAGACCCTCTAATCCAATGAGACTCACTCAGCAGACCCTCTAATCCAATGAGACTCACTCAGCAGACCCTCTAATCCAATGAGACTCACTCAGCAGACCCTCTAATCCAATGAGACTCACTCAGCAGACCCTCTAATCCAATGAGACTCACTCAGCAGACCCTCTAATCCAATGAGACTCAGTCAGCAGACCCTGTAATCCAATGAGATTAAAAGGTGGTGTATTCATTTTTTTTTTTACTTCTATTGGTCACCTGTTGGAATATAAACCACAATCCTGGTGCTGTAAAAGCCATACTGGTCCAACTGACCTACCAGGGACCAAATCTAACTGTTTATCAGACATCTGTCAGACAGTTTGAGATGACATTTGGTTTCCCATTATTTGTACCAGTCTGTTAGAGTGCAACAATGTTTTCACAAGTGACTGTTATTTATGAGGGGCCGTATAAGACATTATTCATTCTGGTACTCTCACATACATACATTCTCCTTTCACACGCATATATTTCCACTCTCACACATACATACATACATTTTACTTTCACATACAAACATTTTCACCCTCACATATGTACATTCTCCTTTCACATACATATATTTTCACTCTAACATACATACAGTTTTTTCTCTCATAAGAATATATTTTTAACTCACACATTCATACATTTTACTCTTATATTTCTATATTTTAACTCACACACAAATATATTTTTCTCTCATATTTTAAAATTTAACATACATATTCATACATTTTTGATCTCATGCACATGCAGTCACAATTTTAAATAATATATGTATATAAGCAGAAAATGTATGCATGTGTAAAGAAAATATATGTATGTGAGAGAAGAATGTATGTGTGTGAGAGACATAGTTTAGTGGAAACGGAAGGAGTATAGTTGAAACGGATGGCAGAACATTTCTCGCGCTGTGATTGGCTGTCAACCTCACCCTGTGATTGGCTGAGAAACTCGAGCAGAGTCTTGTTCAGGTCGCGACCAGCATGGACGGAGATGAGACGAACGCTTTGCAGCGAGCCATTGGAGTTTTAAGAACTATTTTAACATGCTCTGATACTATTTCTTCCATTGAGCAGCAAAGGACATGCTCATCTGCACCTAACGTTGTTCACAGCATGGAAGAAAGTGAAATGAGACTACTTTTCAGACCAGGGGGCAACTCATCCTATATGGAAAATAAATATATTGAAAGGAGAATGTATGTATGTGAGAGTGAGAATATATGAATGTGAAAGGAGAATGTATGTATTTGAGAGTGAAAATATATGAATGTGAAAGTAGAATGTATGTATGTGAAAAGAGAATGTATGTATGTGAGAGTGAAAATATATGTATGTGAAAGTAGAATGTATGTATGTGAAAGGACAATGTATGTATGTGAGAGTGAAAATATATGTATGTGAAAGTAGAATGTATGTATGTGAAAGGACAATGTATGTATGTGAGAGTACCAGAATGAATAATGTCTTATACGGCCCCTCATATCTATGCAATAGGGAAGTCTAAGGGAAACAGAACCAACATCAATACATGGCTCGCAACCAGTATCTGCACTTGGTCTGGGACTTTCATAAATCAGGAACTGGATGTACATATCTATACATTTATGAAATAGGCCTTAGTACAGTACAATGAATAAATAACACTTTATGGTAAAGGTGTATAGGCCTTAGTAAAGTACGATGAATGACCATATAAAGCATTATAATAGATACTGATGAAGTTGATGAAGAGGAGAGAGATGATTGTGTGGAGGAAGTAGGTTAGCAGGGTAGTAGGATGGAATCATGAATGAAGTGATTGAAATAACCGGTATGACAGTATTTTGTTGATGACGTCTGTGATAGGGCGCAGATGTATACTGTAGTCCATATCTTTTCTCTAAAACCAAATTATAACAAATATTACAATCAAATTCAGTGCACATGGAAAGCCATATTTATTTTTTTACTTAACTTTAAGGAATGGTTACCCTCTGTGTATTGGTTCCCCCTGCAGGTGTCCTGTGTCCTGAGAACACACATGCATTCCAACTTTGTGGAAAACACTTTGTAAAGGCCTATGAACCCTACTGGTTAACATCAAATATGACAAAACAAAACAGGCACTTTTCTTGGATGCCTAATAAAACATGTTATATACCATGTGATGGTAATTCCATCGATCAACACTCTTAAAGGAGTAAGAAACAGAGAACAAATTCTCTTGGCACAATTCAACAGTTTATTAATTATTATTTGCAAATAAGAGAGACGCGTCAAACGCCTACAAACATAATCGTCCGAGGAGTCTCTGACTCCATACATGCACAATCCGTATTTATTTCAAATGTTAGAAGGGGTGTGGTAAGTTGTTGCCCATCTGTCTTGTGTAACATTTACCCAAAGGGCGGGCTGTCCCCCCACCTTATCCTTCTCAACTCCTGAGGAGACACAATGTCTGGACAATCAACAGAGGCACTAAAGGCTTATACAGATTTATGAGTACCCCTCTAATCCGCTGGTGCCGGTCAAGGATGTCTCCTGATCAAACACCAGATCCCTCTCGGCATCTTTAACTAGTAACTCATTCATACATGTATAGGACCAAGAATACATCAGTTCAAGAATTTCCACAACAACCAATAAAGTGCTTTTTCAAATACGTTTTCAATTAGATAAGCCTGGTCATTAACAAAAAACATCCTATTATTTGGGGGGGGGTGGCTTATGGGGGTTTGGAAAAGAAGCACTAAAAGGATGTTTTCCCTAAACTCTGTGGCTGCGTCCTGCCTCCTCGACCGTGACATTTGCACATCACTGCTTTGTATTTCTTTACGTTTTACACAACGTTTTTAGAAACGGGATGTGAGACGCGAGGGTAGCGAGAGGGTAAAAAGGAAAACAACAAGAACAACAGCAACATGTAGATCAGTTTCCCTTTTCTTTATCAGCACAAACAAACAATGACAGCACCACACGCTCACACACGAATAAGTTACGATGATCCATGTGGTGCTTTGAGAACAAGGAACTTAAATACACAACTGGGGATGAGGAGCAGGTGTCTTTGAGGAGCGCTGCTGCCATCGTCTCCTGCCGACGGTTAGTACACCATCTAGGTGGAGCGCCGGAGAGGGAGAGGGCACGCAGCGCCACGCAGCGCAACCGTCACACGTGGTTGTATATTAAAAGGTAAGATAGGTCAGTCTTGTAGTAAATGCCAAGGAAGATATGGTTCAAACAAGGTATGAAAAATGTGAAAGCTATTGTTTGAATATTTGCAATGTGCAATTCACATTAACAAGTTATCTGCACAACATTTACAGTTTAATGACATTTAAATAATACTTTGATAAACTTTTCTATTCACATTTGCATTGGAAAAGTGTTCCACTGACATGGGTTGCTGATGTGTCTGTGATATTGCTCATTTGTCGAGCTTCTGCAACCAAAGAGACCCATTGAGACCCATTTGGACCCATTGTAGTGAACTCGTATGACATTTTGCATCACAGGGGATGTCTGTTGGTCATCAGAAGGACTACCAGCAAGAACCGTGAGGTCCAGTGAATTATTGTACCATCTAAATTGCTTTTTTGTTATATCCAACAGTATAATTTATGCAGCGTTTATAAGCTGGTCTAATGAAAGTGGAAGTAAAGTAATAGATGAATGCACTGTTGCTGTAGTTCAAGTGGTGGGATTACTTTCAGGATATCACCTTAAACATTACCCAGATGTCTCCTGTGGTGCCAAATGAATGATTCATCTGTGTAATCTGCCTGAAGATGCACTAAAAGTGGACATGGACAGCATATCTGGCATTTATGGCCTGACCTCTATGATGGTGCTTTTTAAAAGCCCTTTATCAGGGAAATGTATGCAAATTCAAATGGTTATTTAAACTGAAAGGAAGTCTCTGTAAATCTATATAATGTCACCTGTTCTGACTAGGCTCATCAGTCTACCAACTGGTCTCTGTTACTTCATCTTTGTCTCTGAGGTGTTCAGTCTTCAGTCTACCAACTGGTCTCTGTTACTTCATCTTTGTCTCTGAGGTGTTCAGTCTCCAGTCTACCAACTGGTCTCTGTTACTTCATCTTTGTCTCTGAGGTGTTCAGTCTCCAGTCTACCAACTGGTCTGTTACTTCATCTTTGTCTCTGAGGTGTTCAGTCTTCAGGTGATGATGGGGGTGTTAAAGCTTCTCTCTGTTCTCTTTCTTCTTTCTCTCCTACGTCCTGGACTCTCTCATGTGGTGGAAAAGTTCAGCTCTGTCCCTCAATGTGAGGATTTCTTTCTGGAGAAGACGACTCCCAATATTCCAGATATTTTGGTTAATGGGGAGGTCCCAGACAAGGAAAGATACAAACCAATCTGCCAGACCTTCAAAAACAGCTACAGGTTTGCGACTCTCTACGACACGACCAACAGGATCCCTGTGTTCTCAGCCTACAAGTTCACTGGTGATAGAGGAAAGAGACCAGTTCCATCACCATGGATGATAGAGCCCCAGGTAGGTCTCCTTCAAATCACATTTGAATGTGTTCACTGTTGCATTACACACATTTAAATGGTGCACCTTGAATGTTGTTATATTTACAGATTATCAGGAGTATAGAGACGAGTGTTTTAATGTGACTTTTAAATTGCTTAATGAAACCAAAAGAGAAGGGTTTATAATACGTGTTGTTAACTGATTAATCAATGGATGTATGGTTGTGGTTTCTGTAGCTTGACGAGCAGTGTGGTACATACTATAAAACATGTATCTGTTTATTTTACTGAACATCAGCCCAGTTTTACAGAGGCAGAGGTGAGACTTCATAGTGAATTAATGTATTATTGTTATTTCAGCTCAAAGGTGAGAATGCAGATAAATCAATGTCTAAGGAGTCTCAGGGTGTCCAATATAAAGATCAGGCTACAAACCAGGACTACATTAAATTATTTGAAAATAAAGGTGTGAATAGAGGTCACCTGTTCCCTAGTATGCACGCTGATGGTAATGATGCCAAGGAGTCCACCTTCACCCTGACCAACATCGTACCCCAAGTAGAGTCCTTCAATGGAATGTAATGGAGGAAAACGTACATAATATTATGCAAAAATCTTGTAAGGGTGATAAAAAACAAATAGAGGCCTATGTGGTGACCGGAGCAGTGCCCAGTAAGGACACAGAGGAGAAACTGGTGAACATCCCAACTCTCATGTGGACCGCCTACTGCTGTGAAAACCCGCCCAATCAGTGGCATTCTGGAGCACACTGGGGTGAGAACACAAAGAATGCTGAAACCAACTGTTTACCAGTGGCTGATCTGCATAGCATGCTTACAAAAATCTACAAAGGTGATGTCCAGGTGTTTCCACAAAAATGTCTAAAACCGACTGAGTCTATTTTACAGAGAGTGTATAACTTAGTACGTGCCTCAGCATGGGATATTTATAGGGACATTGCAGATACAGTTAGATTAGGATAGCCCACTCAGGAGTAGGCTGAGAGAATGGGTTATGGTTATAATGGTTAAAGGATGGCTACTGATTTGTACTTGTTTTATGTTTTGTTCAATACAAAATGCTAGCAATCATGCCTGCATTCAAATACAAGTTGTTTTCATAGTGTGGAGTGATGTAGTTGTCTTATGTGTGAGACAACTACATCAACAAAAACGTTTAGGGAATTTGCTTCATTGTCTTTTACAAAATTGTTCAATATTTTCCACTGAAAATTTCCATCACTCAAATTTCATCTCTGTTAACAACATGATCCCATGTTCCAAATGTGATTCCATCGCTGTAACCAACATGATGCCATTATGTTCTAAATGTAATTCCATCCCTGTAACCAACATGATGCCATTATGTTCTAAATGTAATTCCATCCCTGTAACCAACATGATGCCATTATGTTCTAAATGTAATTCCATCCCTGTAACCAACATGATGCCATTATGTTCTAAATGTAATTCCATCCCTGTAACCAACATGATGCCATTATGTTCTAAATGTAATTCCATCCCTGTAACCAACATGATGCCATTATGTTCTAAATGTAATTCCATCCCTGTAACCAACATGATGCCATTATGTTCTAAATGTAATTCCATCCCTGTAACCAACATGATGCCATTATGTTCTAAATGTAATTCCATCCCTGTAACCAACATGATGCCATTATGTTCTAAATGTAATTCCATCCCTGTAACCAACATGATGCCATTATGTTCTAAATGTAATTCCATCCCTGTAACCAACATGATGCCATTATGTTCTAAATGTAATTCCATCCCTGTAACCAACATGATGCCATTATGTTCTAAATGTAATTCCATCCCTGTAACCAACATGATGCCATTATGTTCTAAATGTAATTCCATCCCTGTAACCAACAGGATTCCATTATGTTCTAAATGTAATTCCATCCCTGTAACCAACATGATCCCATTATGTTCTCAATGCAGTTTAATCAATGAAGCAATAAAGCCATCATTAATGAAGTCTGACTGTGATGTTGTGTCAGTAGGGTGTGAATGTGGCCAGAGGCAGTGTGTATACAACCACACACAGACGTTTGTTACAAGTATTTAAATTTCACAATGTACAAAACACAAAATTACTCTGAATATTTTACAACACAACTTATTATTCAGCAGGATGCATGTGAAGCCCTGGACCAGAGCTACTCATTATACTGTAGTACAACAATTACAGTTAAGATGTCCCAAATCACATCCAATATTAGATTGGGCTAGTACTGTAAACACCCATTGGGTGTTTAAACAAGTCAACTAGAGCCCATTGATATCTATTTAATCCAGTACACTTTGAGCCCATTGGACTCTGTTTAAACTAGTGCACTAGAGCCCATTGGTCTCTGTTGAAACTAGTGCACTAGAGCCCATTGGTCTCTGTTGAAACTAGTTCATTAGAGCCCATTGGCCTCTCTAAACTAGTGCACAATGCCATTGAGGATTATTACAGCCACAAGCCACAGGGGGCAACAGACAAAACAACAAAAAGATCAATCACATTAATAATGCCAATCTTGTGCGTGTTGGTTTCATTGTCTACCCCAGTCAATGAAAATGAAAATCCCAGTGTTTAAAGACAACTTATGAAATGGTTTTGGATCCATCAGCAGACTTCCTTGGTGTGATGGTGGGTAGAGGGTTTTCCAGGTTCAGTGGCCTTAAAGGGATATGAAAGGCGTGTCCCAAATGAAACCCTTCTCCCTATGTAGTGCAGAAAGGAAGGGGCTAGAACCCATTTATTCTACTGCATGGAGTTTGCATGTTACCAGCCCAAGTGTCTAGGGCCCATCACTGAGGACGTCTTCACTCAAGAACCATAGGGACAGAGGGGGCTAATGTAGGAAACAGAGTGTCATTTGGGACCAGTCTTTGTGGTTAAGGTGAACCTGACAGGGGAATGTTTGTACAGTCAGGTGTCCAAAAAGCACCCTACTATTTCTGACCTCTATATGTTCCTATACACCCCCCCCCCCCCCCCCCCCCCCAAAATAAAATAGAATTAGACGTGATCATGTTAGGAAATATAGACAATCTCCTTTTTAGGCCTTATTGGTGATGAGTTGTGATTAGTTTTAATTCAACAATAACGTATATATCTGGTTTAATCATGTTCTGGCCTTCAGACATCGTACACCTATAAAAAACACCTGCTGGTATCAAAGGGCTACATAGGGAATGACTGCTGGTATCAAAGGGCTACATAGGGAATGACTGCTGGTATCAAAGGGCTGCATAGGGAATGACTGCTGGTATCAAAGGGCTGCATAGGGAATGACTGCTGGTATCAAAGGGCTGCATAGGGAATGACTGCTGGTATCAAAGGGCTGCATAGGGAATGACTGCTGGTATCAAAGGGCTGCATAGGGAATGACTGCTGGTATCAAAGGGCTGCATAGGGAATGACTGCTGGTATCAAAGGGCTGCATAGGGAATGACTGCTGGTATCAAAGGGCTGCATAGGGAATGACTGCTGGTATCAAAGGGCTGCATAGGGAATGCCTGCTGATTGTTTGAACAGATTGTCATTTTGGACACAGGCACTAAGAAGGATTAGTTATTCCAGACAGAGAGTCTGGGCATTTCACTGGTCTGTTAATATAAAAGCGATGTTCCTTCCTTCTCTCTCACACACTTTTCTCCCTCCTTTCTTCATGTGACATGTGGTAGAGGCTGACTGATCTTCAGGCAACCCCAGTAGATCATTCTGCACATGCTCAGAAGAGACAGAAGAATCAGGATGACCCAGGCAGCATAGATCTCTCTGCGCAGCTGAGCCGGCTTCCATGTTCCCACCTGGAGGGAAAGGAAGAGAGACAGAGGGACGGAGAGACAGAGAATTAGAGAGAAGAAGAGATAGAGAGTCAGAGACAGGGGTTAAAATAATACACATTGAAACATACCTAAAACACAGAAAGGTTTCTTTCTATTCTTGTGAGGACCTGAATCTGAAATCACATAATACATACTACAACTACACACTAGATAGCATTGACATCATGCCAACTTTGAATATTTAGCTAGATAGCATTAAGCACTGTGTTAAACTGCCCGTGTGTCTCTGTTACACCACTTACATCCAGTGTGTCTCTGTTACACCACTTACCTCCCGTGTGTCTCTGTTACACCACTTTCCTCCCGTGTGTCTCTGTTACACCAATTACATCCCGTGTGTCTCTGTTACACCACTTACCTCCCGTGTGTCTCTGTTACACCACTTACATCCCGTGTGTCTCTGTTACACCACTTACCTCCCGTGTGTCTCTGTTACACCACTTACCTCCCGTGTGTCTCTGTTACACCACTTACCTCCCGTGTGTTTCTGTTACACCACTTACCTCCCGTGTGTCTCTGTTACACCACTTACCTCCCGTGTGTCTCTGTTACACCAATTACATCCCGTGTGTCTCTGTTACACCACTTACCTCCCGTGTGTCTCTGTTACACCACTTACATCCCGTGTGTCTCTGTTACACCACTTACCTCCCGTGTGTCTCTGTTACACCAATTACATCCCGTGTGTCTCTGTTACACCAATTACATCCCGTGTGTCTCTGTTACACCACTTACCTCTCGTGTGTCTCTGTTACACCACTTACCTCCCGTGTGTCTCTGTTACACCACTTACATCCCGTGTCTTTTCCTCTTCTGTCTCGTGTGGTAGAGAGGTTCAAGGATCTCCCAGAGTGTGATTGGTTCTTCCTGGATCTAGTATAGATGTCTAGATTTAACAATACATTCTATGATGCATTGTAATGCTGAACATTGAATAAAAGATCAAAAAAATATTTATATTTAATTAATTAGTTGTTTTGGTTGGTGCTCCTGTCCAAGCCCTGAACTAGGTTTCAAGAGCGGCCTGCTGGCCCAGAGAGGTTCTGGAAAACCTCTGGTCCGGATGATCATACAAATGCTGTAAGTTTGTTGTGTTGGTTATTTTTTTAAATAATTATATATTTTGTTTTCTGTAAGGTTTTACCTGGTATTGGGTTATTACTGTTATTACTGTGAGTATATTGACCCCTGTGGGTCCTTGCTTTTGTGTATGTCTGTCAGGTGGAGTTTGTTTCCCCAGGAGTACACATTTTCTGGAGTTTGTTTTTCTCTGTCCTCTTGGTGACACCGTAACCTTTTTATATTCAAACCTGTTTATATTCACGTCTTTTTCCATAATTTACTATAAGACTTTGTGGTCCAATGGTTAGCTGTGTGCATTGCATAGTGGAATTAAAATGTGGGTTTGTTTCCCGAGCTCAGGAGGTCTACGCTTTCTGTAGAGGACAGAGAATACTATGACAAAGTTAAGGCTACTGTGCTTTGTGCCTGTGAACTAGTGCCTGAGGTGTATAGACAGACATTAAGGAATCACACCAAGTCTCTGAATCATACTTCTGTGGAGATTTCTAGGGAAAATTTAAACTCTATTTGACAGACGGTGCAACGCCAGTAAGACACCAGCGTTGTCTCACTGTGCCAGTTGAGGTTACTAAAATTGTTCAAAGTCTGTCAACCATTGACCAGAGTAACGTTAAATGAACAAAAGGTGGCGTTGATAACACAACCGGCAGTGTTGTGTTAAAAAACATAAACATGTTTTTGGTTTCTCCAGTATGAAATGGTTAACAGCTCCTTCCGTTGCTTGTCCTCTGGGATGTCGTGTGACACTGGGCGTCTCATGCACAAGAGTTTCTGTTTACACAGGTTTGGTTATAAGGTGTTCTCAGCGCTCAGCCCCAAACGTTAAGGGATGTGGTTGGCATCTCTGATTCTGTTCCTGCCCCATTAGTTGCTTACAATGACTGGGGTCTCACAAATTCTTTCATAATCAATCTCCTAATGAGAAAATGTGGGCCCAGGCTGAAACCAGTGTCAAGGCCTTACAGTTAAATATTAGCCGAGGACCTGATTGCCTGTTGCCTGGTGGATTCCAGCCTTGACAAGTGTTTCTCTGTTGCTGTTGTTCCAGAGGGAGTTTATCAAAAGAACATGGCTTATTTTGTTGAAAGCGGACGTCTTATTGAGTCCTCACTCAGAGTGTGGTTGAAGTGTTGTCTACTGAGTAGTTGTTCCAAACGCCTTTCACCAGAACATTCTGACTAAATGTGCCTCTTAACCACCCGTTGCGTCACCTCTTCTTTTAACGACACTCTGTCAGCGTTTGGGGACTGAGGAGACCAACTGCTACTTTCACAGTCCATTTATTACACTGGATTTTGCATAGCAGTTATGCAAGTTTCTAATCAATAGCCAATTGGTCTTGGTTTAAATAAAAACAGAATACAATTCATACAGTAGATTATTTTATTTTCCATGAGGCATACTTTATTATCCAATGAATGGGTAATCCATGAATATAATCTCCCAAAGATGGACTAAAAGTGGACATCATATCTGGCATTTATAGCCTGACCTCTATGATGGTAGTTTTTAAAAGCCCTGTACCAGAGAAATGTATGCAAATTCAAAAGGTTATTTACACTAGAAGGAAGTCTCTGTAAATCTATATAAAGTGTCAGTGTCCTGACTTGGCTTATCAGTCTTCAGTCTACCAACTGGTCACTGTTACTTCATCTTTGTGTCTTAGGTGTTCAGTCTTCAGTCTACCATCTGGTCTCTGTTACTTCATCTTTGTCTCTGAGGTGTTCAGTCTTCAGTCTACCAACTGGTCTCTGTTACTTCATCTTTGTCTCTGAGGTGTTCAGTCTTCAGTCTACCAACTGGTCTCTGTTACTTCATCTTTGTGTCTGAGGTGTTCAGTCTCCAGTCTACCATCTGGTCTCTGTTACTTCATCTTTGTCTCTTTGGAGTTCAGTCTTCAGTCTACCAACTGGTCTCTGTTACTTCATCTTTGTCTCTTTGGAGTTCAGTCTTCAGTCTACCAACTGGTCTCTGTTACTTCATCTTTGTCTCTGAGGTGTTCAGTTTTCAGTCTACCAACTGGTCTCTGTTATTTCATCTTTGTCTCTGAGGTGTTCAGTCTTCAGGTGATGATGATCGTGTTTAAGCTTCTCAAAAGCTTCTTTTTCTTCTCTCTCTCCTCACTCTTGGAGTCTCTCATGTGGTGAACCATTTCTCTCAGTGTAAAGAATTCTTTCTGAAAAAGGAGACTCCTGATATTCGATATATATTGAAGGATGGGAATGTCCAAGACCCGAACCTCTACAAGTTAATCTGCTAGAAGTACAAAAACGACTACAGGTTTGCGACTCTCTACGACACGACCAACAGGATCCCTGTGTTCTCAGCCTACAAGTTCACTGGTGCTGTGAAAGGGAGACCAGGTCAAGCCTGGATGATTGAGCCTGACGTAGGCCTCATTTGTATACATTCAAATTCTGCATTTGGTAACATACCTCTGATATTTAAAAAAATATATAATATTTAACCTTTATTTTTACTGGGGAGGTCATATTGAGAACCGATGTCTCTTTTGCGGATGAGACCTGCAGTTTTTAATATGAAGTGTTGGGAGCACCCCCCCACCATGAAGAAAACAGGAACACACAATTCATAAGACACAAACACTTTCTTCATGGAAGGATTCCTCTATTATCATTTTGAATTGCCATTGAGACACCAATTAATTCTGTTTAAAAGTATTTTAAGTAAAAAAATGCATATATTCAAATTATGTTTATGTATTCCAAATGTAAGATGCACAAAATGTAAAGGCTGATATACCTAACTCAGTGGAGATTTAGCAGAGAAGTAATGTATGGTGTTAATTTCTGTTAGAGAGCCTTAAAAACAGAATGTGGGAAATGTATGAATGTACTAGACTTCAAAGAGGGCCAACCTACTTTCCAATATGAGTGCAATGATGTGTACAGAAACAATCACTTGTAATAAAGTGTAAACCACTATGATAAACTATGTAGAAAGGTTTAAAATCAGAACTAGAAACATTCATATCAATAATGTCAGCATAATCAATAACCTGCACCAAAGACAACTAAACAATTTGTTTTCTGCTAGATAATGTAAGTCATGACCTATTTCTATATAGAAAGACTATTTTCATCCTCAATATTCTAACAGGTTTATG
The DNA here is from genome assembly GCF_011004845.1 of Esox lucius. Lineage (NCBI taxonomy): Eukaryota > Metazoa > Chordata > Actinopteri > Esociformes > Esocidae > Esox > Esox lucius. The sequence goes on along the minus strand of NC_047592.1, from coordinate 4,099,698 downwards.
TAAATGTGTCACGGTAAGGTGAGCAGCAGCGCCACCGTTCCGTGCCCCTTCGGTTTCCCAACACATTTGATCACATCCCGGACTTGTTTTGTCACATGTCTTAATCACACACACCAGGTCCCTATCTACTACTTTGTATGTGTTTAAATGTTCCCCTCTGCTCTCCACAGTGTGGATCATTGTTATTGTCATGTTTGCTGTCGTGTGTGTTGCTGTTAATTGTAAGTATTACCTCTGCCTGCACCTGGTTCCTTGCTCCCGCAACACTGCTCAGTCATTACAAAATGTTTCCCAATAAGTAATATGTTCATCGGTCCATAAGCCCAGGTATTTGTATGCAGGGAAACGGTCAGTATGAGCACCATCGAGAGTAATCAAATCGGAACCTTTTTAGATTTAGAAAATAACATTCATTTGTTTTGTTTTTTTAGAATGTAACACCAACTTCAAGGCAAAAATATATTTAATGCACTTATTTCAAGTGTGGATGGAATGTAAACATATTTCTAAATAAGTTCATACATGACATTAGGAATTAATTACATCATGATCTTGTTTTGGAATTTTCTAGCTAGCTTGAAGGGAAGAACAGTAATGAGAACATGAAGGTCACAAACATCCAATCAACAAACCAGGCTGTGGACGCAGACAATGAAAAAAACACATTGCATATGGACAGAGGTCACCTTCTTCCATGTTCATATACTCCTGATATAGATGCCAAGAAGTCCACGTTCACCCTGACCAACGCTGTTCCCCAGGCAAGTTCCTTCAACCAAGTCAGCTGGAGGAAGATGGAATGCAGTGTCAGGAAATTCCTTGAGAACAACTGTATAGATGCCAACAGAAACTTACAAGCCTACCTGGTGACCGGAGCGGTTCCTGGGAATAACTATCTGAACAACAAAGTGAACATTCCGTCTTCCATGTGGAACGCCTTCTGCTGTTACAACAGCAATAAAAAGGAGTGGATCGCCCAAGGATACTGGGGTGAAAATGACCAGAGTGTCAATCCTTCACTGATAACCTTAAAAGATCTTGAGGAAGAATTGGCAACGGGCTACAGTACAAATCCAAACCCTGTCAAAGTGTTTCCAGACGAGTGTCCCAGAAATGTAAAAGACATTAAGAGGAAGAGACGACAAGTGAAGGAGGACGAAGGAGAGAAAGGTGGAAAAGAGCCAAGAACAGAGATGGATGATTGTTGTGAGGAGGATGAATGTGACTGTGACTGTGATGAAATGTGATTGTGACTGTGATGACATGTGATTGTGACTGTGATGACATGTGATTGTGACTGTGATGACATGTGATTGTGACTGTGATGACATGTGATTGTGACTGTGAGGACATGTGATGAGGTTTCTGTCTGTTTCTCTCTGTAGAGATCACAGAATTCTGTGAGTCACAGTTGATTCCTATTTTAAGAGTGGTTTAGATAAATAATAAGAGTTGTAATGGTTAATTAACATTGTATTTTATAGTTGAGAAAAAAAAAATCTATACTGCCAAATTAAATAAGGGAAAAGGGTCTCTCAGTACAGTGGAAATCTGCCTTTGCTGCATTTATGTTTCATTGTTTCATACTTATTAAACTGATTGATTATTGAAGACTAAAACATAAATAAATGTGGATTGTGTCTTTATATCTCTGTAATGGTCACATATCATTCTATGAGCCAGTTTTGTCAAGAAACAATTAAGTAAACGTTCTTCAACGAGATCTGAGTTCCACTCCTGAGTCAAACATCCTAAATTTATACACCTCTCTCCTCTGCTGACCAAACTTCTCATTTCACATCTTTCACACAAGTCAAGCAAGTAGAAAATAAACATTTCAAATAGATATTTCAATTCACTATATATATGACACCAGTACTCAAATTAATATTCAGCATGTCAGGGTCTGATTATATTGTAGTAAAAGCAAAACCAGGTGGTTTGAACACTGAATGCTGATTGGCTGAATGTTGTAACACACAAGATCGTAACTGTTTGTACAGTTTTTTGGTCTCTTTGGTACAATTCACACAACTATCATTGTATCCATCAACATTGTATTGTGTCCTAAATGTTATTCAATCACAGCATGTTTCCAAATCCATTCCATCGAAAAAAATGAAAAACTGTTGTGCTGATTAAAGAAGAATATAAACTGTAGTAACTGTTTGTGTGTTTAATTACAGGCTCAAAATGACCAGAAACAAAGAACATTCTTCTGAAAATCATCAGTCTATTCTTGTTTATGTGAGAAACGTACAACGTACAATGTTGTGTAGAAGTGAATAAATGAACGCTTGTTAGTAGTTAGTGTAGGGTATATTGTGTCAGAATGGTGATTTATGGCCCTGGGGGGGCGGGACTTCCATATTGATGTGACAGGTGGGCGGGACATCCGGTTTGTAGGGTGGGACTTCCGTTATGACGTATGCTAGGGTGGGACTTCCTGTATGACGTATGTTAGGGTGGGACTTCCGGTATGACGTATGTTAGGGTGGGACTTCCTGTATGACGTATGTTAGGGTGGGACTTCCAGTATGACGTATGTTAGGGTGGGACTTCCTGTATGACGTATGTTAGGGTGGGACTTCAGGAGTGACGTATGCATGTCCGGTGACTTTGTGATTTATGATTACATTGATGTGTCAGTGTTTGACGTTTTACAACGCTTGATGAGCAAACCAGATTAGTGTTATAACAGGTGGGCTATGTTTGATGATTAACAAATTGGGCTTAGGGTTCCGGAATGTTAAATTCCCAGGCAGTAAATAAGTTTTGTGTATGGTGTTTGGTGCTAAACAAAAGGGGGCCAGGGTTCCAATGCCTTGTGGTACAGATGTAAACTTCCATGTTTTGCAATATGGTGTTTTTCCACAAACACGGAGAGACGTGTTTTTCTGTAAGATATAAAAAAGGGGATGGGAATGGACTTACGAGTTTGGATAGTTTTCAGCCCAACATTGATTTTAACAAGAAATGGGCTTCAAGGTTATATCTGCCCAGAAGTAATGGTCCCTAAATAACCACCAACACAAACTGTAGTATATGCAAGTCAGAAACCATCCCGTGTCTCACGGTTTGTAGTCCAACACAGCATTACAGCAAACTAACATCGCATGAGCAATGCTATTATTTTGAAGGAGTCTCCACGGCCCAGGGCCAAACACACATTTCGCAAAGGTGGATTGTGTAGCGGTTGGGTTTTAAAATATTGTTATAAATAAAAACAAGTGTATGTATGAGCAATTGTGAGTTTTGTAATACAAATGGTTAAGTCAGCATTAACTTCTAAGTTGCATTATAAGGCAAAAAGTTACAAAGTTACCAGCAAGGTCGCGTATAAATTTGCATGAACAACGGCGAATCGTTGACAGGTAAGGATAGGTTATTTCAGGTAATTAAAACATTCGTAAAGGCGTCTTTTGAAATTGTACAACAGAGATCAACGCAAGATTGTTTTCCACACATTAGTAGAAATGTTTAATAATAGGCAACGTTGGTTAAAATAAAAATACTATAGTATTTGTGTTAGTATGGGGTTATGCTGTCACTTCCGGGTGAAGATTCTCTTAATGAACAACTTGTGAAATCTGATTTTGTATTGCTGCATTATGGTCCTGTGTTTGTTAAATGTTGAACTGAATAATGTTGATATGGTGACAATAGCAAGCGTTTATATGTAAGCAGATGAGTTTATCGTTAATATATACAATTATATGACGTGATGTCACGGCTGAGCCGCGAAAATTAACGAGAACGGCTTTTCTACCCGTGAGGATATAGCAATATATTTGGTTGCCAAATGGCTACAAAAATCAGGAATAATCGTTAAGTTTTATCCTGAATTTGTATCATTGCAGCATGTATAGTTCTAACACAATTTGAATCTAACGTGAAGAACGATGACATGTAACCAATGACAAAGTTAAGAGGCGTGACTTGCTGGAGTAGCCCCGGCTGCGATGTGAAGACAGTAATTAAACCCCGCAGCATCCACAAAAGACAGCGGTTGTTTCAAGAGTGGAGTATATCGATTCTGTTGTAAGTACAAGTTATTTTATTTGAAGTAATTTATTTGAATTGTGATGCAACTTTTTAAGAATTTGTAAATCAATTTTACGATTGCGCAATCCATTCATTTTTAGCTGTCTTTCATGTTGCCTGTTTACATCTCCGGTTTAGGTTGAGCGGATTTGAACACCGACCGTGTTTGGTAAACAAATTTTTGGACCTCCAAATCTTGGTAAGTAGACTTTTGACATTATTGTTAATCAGCTTTAATTACCTGTATACGCTTGTTAATCCTATTTGTATTTAGTTCAAGTGACCGGCATCTGCGTCAGTTGGACTGGGTGGTCAGACTGTGATCTTACACAACCTGAGCAGATACTTTGTGTAAGTTTAATTATTTACAGACATTTTTAGTCTTGTTCTAAAGTGTTATTAACAATTATGACTATGTATACTGACCCTTGGTACAACATTCTATATTCCAACAGATTGAGGACAGCCGGGTGATGATACAAAGTACATTACCACAATGGGGTCAGTTACGGACACCCTTCCTTGTGGCTGCACAGCGTGAGGGGATTTTTGTTTTCTTTCAGGCTTGAAAGCTGAAGGTAATACAGCCAACTCTTCAAAACTGCGCTGTATGTGAATGTATGTTTGAGTTAGAATATTTAAATCTGAAAAGTGGATTGTTATTTACACATTAAACCAGAGAAATGGCGAAAGATAATGCCTACAACCTACCAGACACGGAACAGCCAACAACCTCTACACATAATCAATCGACCACACCCCAAAATACAAATGAACCAACCGCTACTTTGTTACACAGCGATGCGCACAATAATCCTCAGATACAAGGCTTGTTAACCGAGCTTAGTAGCCCCCATTTTTCAAACGATCTAGTTGACACTCCTTCGAGCTCTCTGATGCAAACTCAGTGCAGTGATGGCGATGTTAGAGTTATACAGCGTAATGCGTTTGACAATGTTGAATTACGACAGTTGATAAATTTACAAAATACTGGTGAAGTTGGTGATTTTGGCACATTCTACGCAAGTATTATGGCAGGCTTGGATACTTTGATTGTTAGAGCTTCAGACTTTGTACACGGGCCTGGTGATCGTCTGCAGATTGAGTTGATTGGTGAATCTCTGATAGACCCTGTACATGTGACCATGAGAGTGGATGAATATAATGAACGCACGTTTGGTAATTTACTTGAAAGTGTTATGCAGAGTAATGCCGAGATTATGATTGATGAATCACTAGAACTGGTGGTACAAATTGTCAAAAACCACGAGGGTGGTGCCCCGCGACGTAAAGCTTAAACATTGTTGATAGATCAGATTATCAATAAAAAAAGAAGACATTTATATGTGGCTGTGAATAATGATTCTATATGTTGAACCCGCAGTACACATATCCTGAAGCCCTGGTTAGTGGTCGTGAGCTACATAAGGGGGCTGGTTTAGCTTTAGATGAATGTGTGTCATTCACAGATATTGTTCGGTTTGAAGAAATGACAGGGTGTAAAATTGTTGTCTTTCACCGAACACGGGATGGGCACTTTACCAAGTTTCAAAACAGCGAGGACACCCACCCTAGAACTGTCTTTATGTACTTACACGATAACCATTTCTACGGTATCATGAATCTGAAGGGTTTTCAGGGTGTGTCTTATGTTTGTGACTGGTGCTATACCAGTTTCAACACACGTGGTGATCATGGTTGTAAACATAGCTGTAGTGTCTGTCTTCATGAAGATTGTCATACCCAACCCCGTAACACAAAGCAGTGCCCTGACTGTAAACGGATATGTTATTCAGATTTTTGTTATAGCCAGCATAAACGTTTGAAGCACCACAAAAGTGTGGATCGTTGGGTTAGCAGGTGTGACCAGAAGAAATACTGTGTCGATTGTGGTCGCTATTACAATGTCAGTATTACCAACTATAAAGTGCACAGGTGCATGGCTAACACATGTCCCAATTGTAATGTGGATCTGGCTTTTGAAATGAATCATCAGTGTTTTATAAAACCCTCCAAGCCCGAGGACCCCAGTGAGCGCTACATATTTTATGATTTTGAGACTATTGCCAATCCGGTGAATGGTGTACACACTGCAAATGTTGTGTGTGCAATAAGCTTTGATAACAAGACGTGGTGTTCAGCCGGAGATGGTTGTGTCACTGCTTTTTTTCAAAAGTTTAGGCAACCGAAATATAATGACTACACATTTATAGCACACAACTCTAAGGGTTTCGATGGTTACATCTTGATACAGTACCTTGCTAACAATGGTATTGGCACGACACTTATTGCTAATGGTATCAAGCTCATGACTTTTACAGACAGCACATTCAATCAGAGATACATTGATAGTCATTGCTTTCTACCTATGAAGCTGTCAGCCTTGCCACGTGCTATGGGTTTTAAGGATTCAAAAAAAGGCTACTTTCCTTACAAATTTAACATAAAGGAGAATGAGAACTATGTTGGCCCCCATCCGGAACCGCATTACTATGGTGTGAATACCATGATGGCTAAAGAAAAAGATGAGTTTTTGCAATGGTATGCAACTGTTTTCGCAGACCCCTTTGTCATGCAGGATGAAATAAAGGCTTACTGCGTGAATGATGTGGTCATCTTGAGAGAGGGTTGTATGCGCTACAGACTCGAGTTCCTGGAGTGTGGTGGTGTTGACCCATTCCGGTCAATTACGATTGCTTCGGCTTGCATGAAAGTCTTTTGCAACAGATTCCTCACCAAGGACACCATTGCATTGGTCCCCTCAGACTACAACCGTTGTCAGAAGACATTCTCAAACAGCTCAATCCAGTGGCTTGAATATGTGGCCTCTGATAAGAATATATCAATACAGTACGCCCTGAACAGGGGTGAAGTGAAAATCGATGCCTACCACGTTGATGGATATGCTGATCGTGATGGTTTTAGCACGGTCTATGAATTTCTATGTTGTTTCTGGCACGGTCCCCCAAGGGGTCATTGTTCAACCAGCATCAATCCAATGACAAAGATTCAGTATGGGTTGATGCACCAGCAATGGTTGACAAAGCTAGAGGCTTTGAAAGAACAACACAACGTACATGTTCAATACATATGGGAGTGTGAGTGGAACCTTTGGTGCTCCAGAGCGCCTTGACCCTCGGGATGCTCTTTTTGGTGGTCGTACTAATGCTATTCATCTGAAGTTTACGGCTCGAGAAGGGGAGACTATTCAGTATAACGATGTCTGTAGTCTTTACCCATTCTGCAACAAGACAAAGACTTATCCGATTGGGCACCCAGACATAATCTTTCGAGATTTCAAACCACTAGACAACTACTTTGGTATTGTTAAGGCTACAGTGTGTCCACCGAAAGGCCTTTATCACCCCGTTTTACCACACAGGGTTGGCGGTAAGCTGTTCTTTCCATTGTGTAGATTATGTGCAGAGTCTGAAAACCAGGTAACTGATTGTTCACATACTGATTCAGAAAGATCTTTAACCGGTACCTGGGTTTCTATTGAGCTGGTCAAGGCTGTTGAGAAAGGTTATCGCATTGTGGAAATATTTGAAGTCTGGGATTTCACCAGGACATCAGATGATCTTTTTGCAGATTACATGAGAACATTCCTGAAGCACAAGCAGGAAGCTAGTGGCTTCCCACCATCTGTGGTTGACGATGAGTCTAAAGACCGGTATATCCGTGAATATCATGAAAAGGAGGGTGTGCAGCTTGACAAGGAAAACATTGTTGTAAACAGTGCTAGGTGATCTTTAGCTAAATTGGCAATGAATAGTCTTTGGGGTAAGATGGGTGAGCGGACTAACCTTATGAACACAATGTTAATTACAGATCCGGAGGAGTTGAGCCACTACCTTTTTTCCAGTGAAATGGATGTTGGTTATTTCTCATTCATCTCAGACACTGTTGCGATGGTACAGTGGCGTTACACAAAACAGACACCAATCAAACCACGTAACGGCAACATTTTTATTGCCGCGTTCACAACCGCTTATGCTAGACTCGAGTTGTATTCACTCTTGGAGAAGTTGGATAGACGTGTACTCTACACAGACACTGATTCCGTGATCTGTGTCACACGCCATGGGGATTGGGTCCCCCCACTGGGCCCGTTCTTGGGTGACTTGACCGATGAGTTACCGGATGGTGACAGCATAGCTCAATTTGTTAGTGGTGGGCCAAAGACATATGGTTACAAAACCGTTAAAGGTCTGACCTGTCTCAAAGCAAAAGGCATTACGCTCAACAGCTACAACACAACCATTGTTAATTTGGAGACGCTGACACGACAGGTTGACAACTTTGTACGGGGTGAGGGCGGTGATGATGATCATGTCCTTGCTAATGCAGACACAATTGCTAGAGATAAAAGAACATTCACGTTGAAAAACCGAGTAGTGTCTAAGCGTTTCAGAGTTGTGTACAACAAGCGTGTACTGCTCCCTGATTACAGCACAAGGCCTTATGGGTACTAAACCACAGTCTAGGATGGATAGCGGTTTTGACCCGCGACTACAACACCTGTTCAGCTGTGTCATTAGTGGCCCCAGTAACTCTGGTAAAACATATTTTGTGAAGATGTTGTTGGATAATGCAGAGGTTGTATTCTCCAAAGAAATTCAAAATATCGTCTGGGTTTATTCATGTTGGCAACCGCTGTATGACGAACTGTTGAAGGTAAGGGAGATACATTTTATAGAAGGTCTACCAACATCGCTGTGTGATGACAATCTGCTACCGATTCAGAAAAACAACCTTTTAATTATTGACGATTTAATGAAAAGTGCATCAGAGAGTTTGGAGATGGAGAGAGTTTTCACACAATATTCACACCACCGTAACCTGAGTGCAATTTACCTCGTCCAAAACATGTTTGTTAAAGGCAAATCTAGTAGAACTATTAACTTGAACACAAACTACCTCATCTTGTTTAAAAAACCCAGCGACAATCAGCAGATTAGTATTTTAGGCAGACAGATATAACCCGGTCTTTCTCGATTCTTCATGGAGAGTTTTAAAGATGCAACACATCCACCTTTTGGTTATTTACTTATTGACTTTAAAGCTACAACACCAGAAGACTACCGTCTGAGAACAGGGTTATTTTCAGGGGATTGGCCTGTCGTGTACGTTCCTAAGAAAGTTTGATCATGTCTAAACGCATTCGTAGAAATTTACCACTTTTGAAAATGATATTTAAGGCACCGGCAAGTCAACAAAAAGTTATTTTAGTATCAGCATCCACCGACCTCATTCTATCACTCTGTGAAATAGCGCTTAATCTAAGGCGCGGTAATATACCCTTAACCGAGTCGCAGCTCCGAAAAGTAAAGAGACAAAAAGCCAAAATTATATACATGTCTAGAAAGAACACTTCAGTTGCACGGAAAAGAAAAACCATCAACCAATCTGGAGGTTTTCTACTGCCGTTACTAAGCGTTGCAGTTCCATTCTTAACCAGTCTAATTGCATCGAGACAGGGTTAAACAACATGGAGCATGCTCAGAAAATGTTTCTGGTGCCACAACATCAGTTAGAAAAACTGCGGGAATCCAAAACGACTATCACCGATGTAAGACAATCTGTTGAGAATGATTTGGACTCATCGATTCGCAATATACTGTTGAAGCCTGATATGGATTTACATGAGAAAGTTAAAAGATACTCTGCCATTTTACAAAGATTTTTGACTGTTGTGCGCCAGGGGGAGCTTGATACAAACACACTGACTTTAAGTCTACCCGGGTCTGAGACAGGGTCTGATGTAGTAAACATGAATGAGAATAAGCAAACTGTTGACCGAAATGTTGACCTTGTTGATGACATTTTGGACAATGTGCCTGCGAGGCGTAGAAAGAATGTTGAATATATTCTTAATAGAATGCACAGGTCTAAAGATTTTGACTTCATGGAATTCAAATGGTGAATTCATTTTCAAAGGAGAGATAATCAAGGGCTCGCACCTATTGGATCTTGTTAAAAGTGTGACAGCTACCAATAAAATTGCTGACGATAGAAGACCGTTGGGGTGGGGTGTGTTTTTAGAGGCCATGGCATGTCTCAACATGCCTTTTACAACTATTCCAAATGCGCATGTAAGACGTAAAATCAATTTGTATAAACAAAAGTCTGGTGACACAATGGATGATTTAGCCACACCAACAGCAACTGGTTTTCAAACAACCAAAGCTTTCTTTGAACCTCATACCACGGACCCCGCAAAATGGCTTCCATTTTAATGTGTTTTTATTTTATTTGTGATACATTGTATGTTTGTTTTATCTTGAATAAATGTTGTATGAAAAATAATATGTAAACATTGATGTGGTTTTACAAATGTTTTTATTTTTGAATAATAAAGTTGACATACATGTGATTGGCTTTTCTATTTCTTCAACAACCATGGCACAAATTAAAGGTTTCACAAGATTGAGCATGTTGTATGCAATTAAACATTTGCTTATCACGCTTACTCTGGTACATCTTAGCTACAAACTTTGAGACTAGGGCATCATTTTCTCGTAAATCATCAGCATAAAAAGACATAAAATCTTTATAACTCAGACCTTTTGTCATTAGAAAGAGAAAGAACAAACAATGCTGTCCACACGTGGTTGAAACCAGGTCCTGTACTTGTTTTGAACTGTATTCCACATTCTCACAGGTTTTCAGAAAGGCCTTGATTGAATTGGGAAAATATGTAAAATCCGGGGGGTTTCCAAAACTGTCATAAAACCTTCCAATGCCATCATCCGTTATGTAAATAGCCAGCCAGTGCTCCCCAGGTTGATTGCTTGGGTGTGTATTAACAATCATCATTGATGCAACATCTCGGACAGGCACCCTAGGTAGTTGGTCACTTGCCAGCACACCATAGAAATGGGTCCTAGATGAAAATTGGTTCACCACACTGGTCAACTCTGCGGTATTCATTTCCACACAGTTCTCCTAATAGTAGTCAACCATGACTTGTCGCTGGTTTGACACTTCGATAATGGAGTCAAAGATTGAATAAACTAAATTAATTGTGTGGGGTAGTGGTTGTCTGAACCTCATCTCAAGTCGTACATTCCCTGACTTGATCAAGGATATGTGCTGACCACATTCCTCGTCTGGCGCGCAGTTGAATGCATAAAGGGCATAGCCGTGTAAGAAGTCCGACCTGTCAATAGCCAAGGCTTGGTCCATTAGGTGTTTTCCTGAAGCTAAGGCCAATTGGTAAAATTCACGCACTGCTGACCCTGTTGTGTAATTTGGTTGGAATGGTTTGCTAGGAAATTGCTGACCATCTACATACATAGCCATAAACTCCAAATTATAATGTTTGAAATTAAATGGATTCTTTGTGTAACTTCTGGTAAAACTGTCATTGTCCACCAATCCGATTACAATACATTTTGGCAGAGGTCCTAAAAATAGGTTTTCCTGGTTACAAACACGACCCCCCGCCGGTAAACTAAATGTCTTCATGCACACTCTTTCAATTGGGTACTTGGCATTGGTTGAGAGTAGCGCTTGACCGTGTCCAAGTTTCACGGCTGGCGAAACGGACACTTTCTTGACAAATAGTGATGCTGATAGTATATGCAAACGATAACGCACATCCCCGACCCCCATAAGGCAGAACTCATCTTTACTGCGCACCATCCTAACCTTTATGTCAACGCCGTTTAACATAAGTTTCTCTTGAAAGAAGATATCGCTATGAACAGGGCCGATCATTTCAAATGTTGTGCTATCCGCCGAATAGGCTGCCCTTTTCGTAAGTCCATCGTTCTCGCCTGCAGGGCCCGTAACATCCATGTGACCTGCGGCATCCTTGTAAAACAACCCAGCTGAAAACTGTGTCTTTAATGTATCACATCCATAATTCAGAATGCTCTCTATAACGGCTCTGTAGGGGTATGTGTTGCTACTCTGGCTAATTAAACGATCACCCAAGGAGACATCCACTTGTGAAAATAGGGTGGCTATCGGATAGTTGATAACCCCAACACGTGCTCCGGCATCAATATTAGTTCCGTCCGGTTTAGTGACTTTTACACGTAGGTACAGCAAAGTATTGTTTAGATCAACGTAGTCTTCGCCATTCCTGCCAATAAAGAACTCCAGAGGGGCTGCGTCTGATATTGCTGATAGGGTCGGTATTTCAATGTATGTATTTTTCTCAATAGATGTCTGTGTGAAGGGAACTGTGAATAAATCCAACTCTGTCTTCATACATTCGCCAGACATACGGTGTAGGAGTGCCATCTTTCTAAAATATATTCTTAATCAGCTTAGCCGTGTTCCCTTTGAGTGTCCTCCGAGGTGTATGTCCTCTTTTAACCTTGGCTCTTGTTTTTGTCTCATTCTTGCGTTTTTTACTCTTGGGTAGGCTCCGCCTACCAGGTGGTCTCTTTCTAACACCTCGAGACATAACCATTAATCCAGAACCATCCTGCTGTTTTGTTTGTCATGACATAACACTGTTGACAACATCGCCGACTATATTCCTAGCAGCATTCTTCAGATGTGGTTTTGCTATGGAGAACCCACGCTTCAACAAAGGTATTGCCATCCGGAAAAGCCCTCGGAAAAGGCCCCCTAGACCGGCCCCATACATTGCTGAGCTACCATGATACCCTGGTAAACCGTTACCGGCCTGTGTTGTGTAGTATTCAACATACCTTCGAGGATCATCATAGAGCTTCTGCGGTTGCATCTTAAACTCTAAAAGATTGTTTGACGGGTCTGAAGTGTAATTTTGCAATCACCTTCCCCACTACAAATGAAACCAGCTGGTTTTGATCAGATTTTACTTCAATACAGATCTCATCAAATTGTCTCTTACTAAGAGGTACGTAGTGTGGCTTGTCGTACGTCACTGTGACAACTTTGTTCTTTCTCCCTGTAATATGTACAGTTCGCAGCAGTGGGACATGACTGTCACCAACACATTGATAATCAATTATATCTGTGTAGATGTATAGGGTGTTAAACCCCGCCAGAATATCTGTGGGGTATGTTCCGTACCATGTGGCGGACCACCGCTCGCCTGGTTTTAACCCCAATATCTGTTCCAGTTTTGCACTAAATTTCAAACTAAACTGGGGCTCACCTTTTAGAAACACTCTATTTTTAAATTAATCGTACCCCACCGATAAACCATGTGTTTTTATATGACTGTTGAGCTCTATCACTAGTTTTAATATGCTGCTGTAATAACCGGTGTCGAGTTCCTATTTCCAAGTTTTGTCGTTTTTCAAGTCAAGTAGTTCAAATGCGTTTTCGCCCCGTGTAAAAGTTTTCCACGTATGCGGGTATTGGAACTCTATCAAAGATACTTCCCAATCGCCTTTCAAATCTATACCTTTGGCAAATTTAGTGGTATAGCACGAACTCGTGTTGCTTGGATAGACATGTCTCGATGAGTTACTGGGCAGCGTTATGTAGAAGCCACCGTCACCCATGCTGATCGCAGTCAATGTAAATGACGTGATCCAGTAAATCCTGGAGTTTTATCCAGTTTCTAGGTCAACCACTTGTTCCGATGGTATCCAGCTGTTGAATTTCTCAGGCCAACCAAGCCACTTCACAAGACACATTTTCCTCCCTTTCTGTACTTTCTCATTCAAAACTGCTTCCACTTTAAAAGTTTTATCCTTAGCCACGATTATTTTCAGCAATTCCTGTTAATAAAAGGTCCCAACTATCACATCACCATCGTAATCTTTTATTCTATATACAGGAGGTACCCGAGGAATGCATTCTGTTATTGTAAAATATTCATCTGTGTACCCTTTTTCATAGCCTTTTGTAAATGCACCTCTCAGCTTTGAGAGTCTCACAGTATCCCCAACCTGGAACTTGTAGCTTTGATTACCATTTCTCGTTAATGTTGTGCCATACAGGTTCTTGAGAACTAATCTAACATTTTCTTCACAAACGTCAGCAGGCTTCATCTTAATAGACCGATGGTAGCTATGGTTGTACCCACGAACTAAATCTTGAATAACCTCAACATAGCGGTGAGTGTTGGCTGCTGTCAGATACCTCCACATTCGTGATTTAATTGTTTTATTAAACCTCTCAACGATACTCGCTTTGACATCATTTCCTGTAGCAAAATGTTTTATGTTGTACTTCTTCATCAACATTTCAAAATGTGAATTAAAAAAATCCTTCCCCTTGTCCGTTTGGACTTTTTGTGGTGTTCTTCCTTCTTTTAATATGTCTTCAAATGCTCGCTTTACCTCTATAGCGCTTTTATTTCTCAGCATGCGAATCCATGGGTATTTGCTTAAAAAAATTTCATGTTATCGTTTTCCACACTGTAAGCACTCATGTCAACCAAATCCAGCTGAAATTGTGAATTTATGTCATGAACAATAACTCTATTTCTTTTAAAATGTATAGCTACAGGCCTGTGTAGCGTGTATGTATCCTGGGCGAGCAGCCAGTCATCGGCCTCACCATTTTTGAGGATCTCCCCGGTTTTTTCCAAGTATGCTCTTTTCAAACCCTCTCTACCCACATAAGCACCAGGGTTTGCCGGGTCATAGTAAATATTTTTCATAACCTGTTCAGTAGAGTGTTCAAGCAATAATGAGTATTAATACATGTTTAACAATGTTTTATTTGAGTTTTCGAAATTACACAACCAATATATTCAGAAAAGTTACACAAACATTCAGATTTCTCATAGTCTTTGTTTATTTACATGTTTACATGAGAACTGAAGCTACCCTGGCCTTAGACAACAGACTCTTTGCTTTCATCACACCATGACCCCGCTGCGTCGCATACAACATCCTCATTAAATTTGTCCATGTACTCATCCCTGTTCTCACTCAGTCTCTGTGTGATGTTCGGCTCCAACTTGAGCTCGTGCAGAAAGTTCTCAGCGGCCTCGTGAACAGTCATCGGTGTGTGAAAACCAGATGCGTTCAAAGCCTTGACCAACACATGTTTCAGTCGCGGTGTTAAAACTGTCGCCACAATGTCATCATAATGGGCCTCAAAAAAATACTCAGGCGGTTTGAGACATGAATGTCTTGTCTGGCTCGGGTGGTCCACTTCGCATCCGATGCATGCTTTGTGTAGAATAGCCCCAACAACGTTTTCCAGAATCGCTTTGATGATCTTAAAATTTTTTGGTGCAAGTTGTTTGTCCATTTTGTGATAACTCTTGTTAGCATTTGAAAGTATGACAGGTTAAGAGGACCTAGTTGATCACCAACCCTGTCAATCCAATGGTAGTTTCTTGTTGGGTATGCCGGTGGAATCGAGCTGTCTGGGTCAGGGGTTCTGTAGAAGGCTTCAGCGTTGTCATCCCAGGCGTCACACAGCCAGTCCTCAGCCTTGGGGTCTTCAATCACAGCTTGGTTGTAATCTTGAGACATGTTTCGTAAATTCTTCCGACTGCTTGAATGTCACAGGCGGTCTGTCGGTTTTTATGCTGTGCTGATGGATGGTGATTGCTTAAGGCGGGGCTTCGGGGTCTTAGGTCAGTCGATCAGCCCGCAGTCACAAACTAACCCGCTGATATTTTCCGGAAATAACTCCAATCTGACAGAGTCATACTCTTTCAGCCCCTCGACAACTTTAAACAGTACATCTACTGTATTATGTGGGCCTTGTTTTGGCCCCAAATAAAACACTTTTCGAAAGGTGCCCCATAAACTGGCATTAAAAACCATTTGATCAGTCACACCAGCCTTAAACACTTGGCCTTCGGGTAATTCATAAAATGCAACCTCCGGTTGTTCTGGGTTGAAGATGTATCCCCCGACCTGTCACATCAATATGGAAGTCCCGCCCCCCCATAAATCACCATTCTGACACAATATACCCTACACTAACTACTAATGCCATTAGATCTGTAGTGATCAGTCAGGACCCTGTTTAACAGCCCATCCAAAAGCCAGCACAATGTTCAGGACAGATGGAGCAACGTCTGGTCTCCCATATATGGACCTACCCTATTAAATACAACACAAAACCATGAAATCCCCATAGACACACATTGGCAGTACAAGTTGTACTGAAGAGCTTAGTGACTTTAAACTTGGCTCTGTCATAGGATGCCACCTTTGCTACTAGTCAGTTACTGGAGTTTCTGCCCTACTAGATCTGCCTCGGTCAACTGGAAGTGATGTCATTGTGAAGTGGAAGTGCCTAGGAGCAACAGCCCAACTACAAAGTGGTAGATCACCCAAACTCACTGAGCCCCATCTGAATCCCCATGAGTCCGTTCTGTGTCGCCCCCCCCCCCCCCCCCCCCCCCGTTACTCTACATTAGGAACAGCAAAACAAAGCCTTGTTGAATCAATGAGGCTTTCCAGCCAACTGTTTCACACAGTGGCTTGATTCTCCAGGCCTCCATCACACAGCATTACACTGATGCCACCTGCTGGTAGAAATAATTAATTGCAGCCAAATTAACTTCCCTCCAAATGACGGATCATCGGGTCAAACTGAAGCTTCAAAATCATCAACCTCTCAATGGCCTGACATTACAATAAGGACTATAGCATATAATGATTATCTTTTGAAGTAACGGCCTGTTCACACAATTCATGTTTCTTTCCCTAAATTGAAATTTTTCTAAATACATTATATTGGGTAAACACTTATTTATGCGTATTCATCTTGAATTCAGAGTGCATGATTGAATGAGTAAAGCATTAAAAACACAGGGCATTGTGTGTGCTTAAAGTAAACAGTGAACGTTCATTGAACTCAATTCAATCTTTGACTTTTGTAGATCCCCAGTGAAGAGGAGGGGACAGTGCTTTTATAACTGGACAGTTCAATCTGGAATTGAAACCAAAAACAATCAGGTAGTTCTGTGCCCAAGTGTCAATCATCATCTAAGGGACATTTATATAATCTGCTCCAATCTGGTACCAAGGTGTTGTGTCGAAAATCGTGAGGCACGATGCAACGCCTCACTCAGCAGACCCTCTAATCCAATGAGACTCACTCAGCAGACCCTCTAATCCAATGAGACTCACTCAGCAGACCCTCTAATCCAATGAGACTCACTCAGCAGACCCCCTAATCCAATGAGACTCACTCAGCAGACCTTCTAATCCAATGAGATTGTGGGCAGAAATATAATTTTTTATTTTTGCCTCCTGTTGGAATATAAACCAGAATCCTGATGATGCAAACCCATGCCGTCCCAACTGACCAACCAGGGACCAAAGGGAACTGCTCATCGGACATCAATCAGAGAAAGTTCCCTACAACTCAGGAGTTTGTGAATTCAATAGTAGATTTTAATGTTGGTCTGCAGAACAACCATCTTTCAAGCCTTAGAAACACATGTATACAGTTTGGTTATACAATGATATCAGGCCCTCACATTATGATACATTCTTGGTGGAGTCTTCCCAAATCTTCCACCACAGGTTCACAAACCTCTGGGATCCGCCCCCAAGCCATTATTCATCGTTGTACAACATATTCTCTGATGTCAATCATTCTTTGACCTCTGAACTCAGGGCTCATTTTCACAAGGGATTCAGGGACAAGCCACAGGTCATTCTGACCTCCATATTAAATATATTGTTGCTCATTAGTCTCAAGAGTTCAGTACGGAGAAAGACAGGTCACAGCTGTTAACATTCACACACACAGAGAAATCCAATATGTGTGCCTTATTGTTCATCAACATCTCTTTCTTAACAATTAAATGTGGAAGAATCAAAGACAATTACACTGTTTGGAAAAACTATAATATGAGGCATTAGGCTCAGGTAACCTGGTTAAATGTTTTATTAATCAACACCCAATTAATATGACAGAGATCACATAACAAATACACATAAACAGTTGTTCTGTCTACTCTTCATCAGGTTAATGTGAAATAACATCATGGTTTTTTGAAAACCCTCTATATTTCCCCCCTTTAGTGCTTCATTAAGCCCCACAATCTAGACCTGGAGATGGTAGGTGAGGAGGAGAACTCAGTCCTGACAATAGAGCTGAAATCAACTCAATTAAAACAAAACAATCTCCTCTGTCAACCATCTCTCCAGAGACTGGAAGACAAACCTCTTCCTCCCTTTTTGACTGAGATGAAGCAAAGACTTTACAACATAGTCAATCAAGTGTGTGAGTGTGTGTGTGTGTGTGTGTGTGAGAGTGTGTGTGTGTGTGTAAGCATGTACAGATATCATTCAGAGCTTTGCAAACAATGTTGCTACAAATGATTACATATAAAGTAAATTAAGCACATATATTACACAGATATGAATCAAAGGAAACATTCCAAACATTACATTTAACCAAACATCAATCAATATCATAGAAAATCAATTAAAGACAGTATGATAATTTAATAAAAGCAGTAACAGTAATTCCTCACTGTTCATTTTCCTGTCCCATTCTTTTCCCTAAGAATCACCTTTTATTTAAAACTCCTCTTTCTCTTACAGTTCCTGTCTCAAATAACTGTCCAGACTTTGTTCATATCAGATCCTGTTTTAACATTATGCTGTCTTGGTCTATACAATACCAGATATATCTGAGATGTTCTAGTGCCACACACACCTTTCTTGGCAACATAATGGGATCCTCTTGGTTACAGTGATGGAATTACATTTAGAACATAATGGCATCATGTTGGTTACAGGGATGGAATTACATTTAGAACATAATGGGATCCTCTTGGTTACAGGGATGGAATTACATTTAGAACATAATGGCATCATGTTGGTTACAGCGATGGAATTACATTTAGAACATAATGGCATCATGTTGGTTACAGGGATGGAATTACATTTAGAACATAATGGGATCATGTTGGTTACAGGGATGGAATTACATTTAGAACATAATGGCATCATGTTGGTTACAGTGATGGAATTACATTTAGAACATAATGGCATCATGTTGGTTACAGGGATGGAATTACATTTAGAACATAATGGCATCATGTTGGTTACAGGGATGGAATTACATTTAGAACATAATGGCATCATCTTGGTTACAGGGATGGAATTACATTTAGAACATAATGGCATCATGTTGGTTACAGGGATGGAATTACATTTAGAACATAATGGCATCATGTTGGTTACAGGGATGGAATTACATTTAGAACATAATGGCATCATGTTGGTTACAGGGATGGAATTACATTTAGAACATAATGGCATCATGTTGGTTACAGGGATGGAATTACATTTAGAACATAATGGCATCATGTTGGTTACAGGGATGGAATTACATTTAGAACATAATGGCATCATCTTGGTTACAGGGATGGAATTACATTTAGAACATAATGGCATCATGTTGGTTACAGGGATGGAATTACATTTAGAACATAATGGCATCATGTTGGTTACAGGGATGGAATTACATTTAGAACATAATGGCATCATGTTGGTTACAGGGATGGAATTACATTTAGAACATAATGGCATCATCTTGGTTACAGGGATGGAATTACATTTAGAACATAATGGCATCATGTTGGTTACAGGGATGGAATTACATTTAGAACATAATGGCATCATGTTGGTTACAGGGATGGAATTACATTTAGAACATAATGGCATCATGTTGGTTACAGCGATGGAATTACATTTAGAACATAATGGCATCATGTTGGTTACAGGGATGGAATTACATTTAGAACATAATGGCATCATGTTGGTTACAGTGATGGAATTACATTTAGAACATAATGGCATCATGTTGGTTACAGGGATGGAATTACATTTAGAACATAATGGGATCATGTTGGTTACAGGGATGGATTTTGAGTTATGGAAAGTTGTAGTGGAAAATATTGAGGTCTGAACAATTTAGGAAAAGCCAGTATTTGTAATATAAACCTAAAATATTAACAGTCGAAGTCATTCATTTGAATCAGCTGTGTGAGTGCTACGGCAAAAACGAAATGTGTACTGCCTTGGGTCCCAGGACCAGGATTGGGAAACACAATAGTAACAGTACCCCTCCATTGTTAATGTTGGGAGCAACAACCTGGGAACCTTTGTAAAGTCTGGCTGGGGAATTGTCCTTTGGATATTCCTATGGGGCCCGTTAGATGTTGGACTAACAGTTATAATAATGAAACAATTTAAAATCAAACCAACTTTTACAGTCTCACACCAGCTGGCTGAAGCAAATTCGCTAAATATTTTGGCTAGCCATTCCTGTCTGCAAACACACACATAAGACAACTATATCACCCCACGCTATGAAAACAACTTGTATTTGAATGCAGGCATGGTTGCTAGCATTTCGAATTGAACATAAAACAAGCACAAATCATTGCTGTCCATGTCCTTGTCCACCTGGTCATACTTCTGACCTAGTCTAAAATCAAAATAGACTCTGGATTTAGCCCAGAGAAATGTACTTATTATTCCAATTGGAATCTTAATATCTCACTCGGCATAGCCAGGAGAGGACTGGTCACCCCTCTGAGCCTGGGTCCTCTCTAGGTTTCTTCCTAAAATTCGACCTTCTTAGGGAGTTTTTCCTAGCCACTGAAATTCAACACTACTGTTGTTTGCTCCTTGGGGTTTAAGGCCGGGTGTCTCTGTAAAGCACTTTGTGACAACTGCTGTTGTAAAAAGGGCTTTATAAATACATTTGATTGATTGATTGATCAGATAGTTAAGCCATCTTTTAACCATACCGTAACCCATACTCGTTGCCTACTTCTGAGTGGGATCATTATCCAAATGTATCTCCAATTAACCTAATAATATTACATGCTGAGTCATGCGCTAAGTTATACATTTGTTTTAAAAAAGACTCTTTCAGTTTTAGACATTCTTTTGGAAACAACTGGAAACCTTTTTTGTACACGTCTTTAAGCTTGCTATTCAGTTCTTCCACTGAGAGAGGAACGGTTCTACCATTCTTACCCTTCTTTCTGTTCTCACCCCAGTGTGCTCCAGAATGCCACTGATTGGTCTGCAGGTTATGACAGCAGAAGGCGGTCCACATGAAAGATGGGATGTTCACCCGATCGTTCAGTTTATTCACTGGGTTGTCACTGGGCACCGCTCCAGTCACCACATAGGCCTCTATTTTGATATTATTATCCTTACAAGATTGTTCCATTTTCTTTTTGACGTTTTCCTCCATTTCCTCCCAACTGCCAACATTGAAGGTCTCCACCTGGGGTACGATGTTGGTCAGGGTGAAGGTGGACTCCTTGGCCTCATCATCATCAGCGTGCATACAAGGGAACAGGTGACCTCTATTTACAATATTAGAGTTTTTGTAGTCCTGGTTTCTAGCCTGATGTTCATATTGGATATTATTCACATCCTCAGACATTGATTTTCCTGCATTTATATCTTCAAGCTGAAATAACAATAATACATTAATTCACTATGAAGTCTCACCTCTGCCTCTGTAAAACTGGGCTGATGTTCAGTAAAATAAACAGATACATGTTTTATAGTATGTACCACGCTGCTCGTCAAGCTGCAGAAACCACAACCATACATCCATTGATTAATCAGTATTATAAACCCTTCTCTTTTGGGTTTCATTAAGCAATTTAAAAACTACATTAAAACACCTGTCTCTACACTCCAGAGTGGTAGGCTGATAATCTGTAAATATAACAACAATCAAGGTGCACCATTTAAATGTGTGTAATGCAACAGTGAACACATACAAATGTGATTTGAAGGAGACCTACCTGGGGCTCTATCATCCATGGTGCTGGAACTGGTCTCTTTCCACCGTCACCAGTGAACTTGTAGGCTGAGAACACAGGGATCCTGTTGGTCGTGTCGTAGAGAGTCGCAAACCTGTAGGCGTTGTTGAATAACTGGCAGATCGGCTTGTAGCGTTTCTGATTCGGTTTTGGGACAGTCCCTTGAACCAAAATACCTGGAATATTTGGAGTTTTCCCATTCAGAAAGAACATCTCGCAATTATTTCTGAAGCCGCCCTCCACATGAGAGAGTCCAGGACGTAGGAGAGAAAGAAGAAAGAGAGCAGAGAGATGCAACACCCCCATCATCACCTGAAGACTGAACACCTCAGAGACAAAGATGAAGTAACAGAGACCAGTTGGTAGACTGAATACTGAACACCTCAGAGACAAAGATGAAGTAACAGAGACCAGTTGGTAGACTGAAGACTGAACACCTCAGAGACAAAGATGAAGTAACAGAGACCAGTTGGTAGACTGAAGACTGAACACCTCAGAGACAAAGATGAAGTAACAGAGACCAGTTGGTAGACTGAAGACTGAACACCTCAGAGACAAAGATGAAGTAACAGAGACCAGTTGGTTGACTGGAGACTGATGAGTCTAGTTGTCAGAACAGGATGTTTTAAATAGTTTTCAGAGACTCCTCCTTCAGTGATGAAAACTGGACAAGAGGGTTGAATTTGAATAACATTAACAGAATATGAGATCACTTCCTCAGGATTCTAGTGAACACTGACACACACACACACACACACACACACACACACAATCATTTACACATTGACAAGCACACACACACACATGTTCATGTACACGTGGAAACAGACACACACAGTAATGAGCCAGTGGTTGTGGGACATTTATTTTAGGTACATGTCTGAAACTTTAAAAGGTGCATTTTTTAGGTTACCCATGTAAAGCTTTTATAGATGCATAGCTTGACTTGGGATACAATTATTGCAGGAATGGACAAGTCGCACATTGGACTATTTTCATGGACATGTATGTGTTAATAAGGAATGCCCTAAAAAAGGAACCAGAACGCTGTTTGCCTAAAATTAGAAGTACCAGAACTCAGATTCCGGACTGTTTTGGCTCAAGTCAACCACTGAAAAGATGATTTCAGATTTCACTCACACAGTATAGCTGCAGATGGGCGCTAGAATATGCATATGCTACCTAGGCTTTTATTTTGAAATGACTGTCTGAAATTAATGGTAATGGTAACAAGAACAATTCATTGGACTTAAATGGCACTTTTTTATACACACCCAAATAGGCTCTGTGCACCAACGTAGTGAGGAACTTCCGCTTTTGTCTAGAAGTCGGTATTGCAGTTTCCGGTTTACTTACTAATACTCATCCACATTAGTAAACACCTAAACTCACAACAAGATGAGTGATGCTGTTGTACGGGGAAAAAAGAAATATAATGTACGTGACTCATTTAAGTTTCAAGTTACAAGTGGGGCATCATTTTAATCAGGAGAATGTCCTCTTTTTAATAAAATATGGCTTGCGCCAATCAATGACTTCAAACGCTAGACTAGAAATAGTCAGAAAAGGCGATTTTTTATATACTTCCATGTAACACAAGTTTAAGCGCAATTAATACCATATAGGACTGGATGTTTACTTCCTATGCCAGTTGTTATTTTTCAGTTTCGTTGTGAAATGAGGTTACAGTGGTCAAATAAAAGAGGAGATCTGTTTTGGTGCTTTTTTGAGGCTATGGAATTTTAAGTTTCATTCAGGTTAGAAGAGGCTGAACGAAGGTTTGTTTCAATTCACTTGCTATGGGGACGCGCTAGCATTCCAGCTCAGCCAGCGTTCTTTTGCCGTTTTTGAGGCTAGGGAGAATTTGTATGCTTTCTATTGTCCTGCCTAATACTACACTGAAAAGGAACAAGTCGCAAACTAGCTTACACCACAGTAAACGCTTGTGGTTGTGCAGATAACTCAATACGTAGAGTTTGAATCCCTTGTTCCGCTTGCTTGTTGGAGCAGGGGACCAGGCATCAACAATTCGATGGACATCACTAATGCTTATTTTAGGCAGGTCTTGGAGACATCTACTAAAAACTGAAATTTTGGGCGACGCGGGTGATCGCCTTAAATAAACCGGAAACTGATATGCCGACATCTGGCTAAAGCGGAACTTCGTCCATATGCTTGTGCACAGAGCCTATTGCTTTGCTTAGTAAGGAGGGAAGATCAGCTTATCCAGGCAATGAAAGAGGGAACAAACACCACAGATCAGCTGTCAGGTGAAGAGGTGATTAGTGATTTGTGCCGATTAGGGATGAATGGGATGATGAGGGATGAATGGGATGATTAGGGATGGGGGGGTGATTAGGTATGAGGGGGTTGATTAAGGATGATGGGGGTGTTTAGGGATGAGGGGGGTGATTAGGGATGAATGGGATGATTAGGTGGCCAGGATGAATGTGGCCAGGAATGTACCAGTGGGTGTGTTTAATACTCGGGTTTGTATACACACAAAGCTATATCGTTGATGGCGCGGTTTATAAACGGCTTATAAACAGAGAATTACGGTACACACGTATAAACGTGATTCATTACAATATTAAGTGCATGATTTCTCATATAAACACAATATGAAAAACTTTACTTTTTTGTAACTAGGAAATGACAACCAACCACAATCAAAACAGCATTCCCATTTGGACCAGATACCTGGTCCAGAGTGCAGAAATCAAAAGCTGAATATCAGAGCCAATCACAAATAAAATCATAAATATTTCTGTGGAACAATATCCTCCCACTACAAAATATGTTGTGGACTTTTTCTGAAGTTATAACGCAAAAAATACTGAAATAAAAAAGATAAACGTGTGTGGCACCTTTATCTATTAATATTAAAATACTGAATTTATTATATTATAATTCTGAGGGTGGGAGGGATTTATGACTTCCAGGGTGTAAGATGTTTAGATTTTTCATACTGTAAGTGATTGTTCATACAGTAAGTGATTGTTCATACAGTAAGTGTTTGTTCATACTGTGATTGTTCATACTGTAAGTGTTTGTTCATACTGTGATTGTTCATACTGTAAATGATTGTTCATACTGTAAATGATTGTTCATACTGTAAGTGTTTGTTCATACTGTAAGTGATTGTTCATACTGTAAGTGTTTGTTCATACTATAAGTGATTGTTCATACTGTAAGTGTTTGTTCATACTGTAAGTGTTTGTTCATACTGTTCTTGTTCATACTGTAAGTGATTGTTCATACTGTAAGTGTTTGTTCATACTATAAGTGTTTGTTCATACTGTAAGTGTTTGTTCATACTATAAGTGATTGTTCATACTGTAAGTGTTTGTTCATACTGTAAGTGTTTGTTCATACTGTTCTTGTTCATACTGTTAGTGATTGTTCATACTGTAAGTGATTGTTCATACTGTAAGTGTTTGTTCATACTATAAGTGATTGTGTGTATGTTTAACTAGTGATGTCCATTCAAGCCTCGTTGGCCCGTCACTATGTTTACCAGATGTTCCTATGCTGAACAGGAAGCCTAGAGATGTTACCTCCAAGGAGGGTGGTGGATTTTAGCTCCTCCCATGGAGCGTGTTACAACCTCTGTGTCTCGTCTGAATCTGTATGGAACATTGCAGTGTTTGGGCGGAGCTAAAATCTCATCTTAATCTGCTTATCTGGTATTGGGTCGCGGGGGCAGCAGCTCCAGCAGGGGACCCCAAACTTCCCTTTCCTGAAAAACATTTGCCAGCTCTGACTGGGGGATCCTGAGGCGTTCCCAGGCCAATGTCGAAATATAATCTCTCCACCTAGTTCTGAGCCTACCCGAGGTCTCCTCCCAGCAGGACATGCCTGAAACACCTCACTAGGGAGACGTCCTGGGGGCATCCTTACCAGATGCCCGAACCACCTCAACTGGCTCCTTTCGATGCAAAGGAGCAGCGGCTCTACTCCGAGTTCCTCACGGATGGCTGAGCTTCTCACCCTATCCCTAAGGGAGAAGCCAGCCACCCTTCTGAGAAAACCCATTTCAGCCACTTGTACTCGCGATCTTGTTCTTTCGGTCGAACCTAAAATATGTCATCTAAATTACATGATCCATTCTGTCCAACATTGCTGAGACCAATATAGATAATCATTTTAAAAACACACAAATACTTAAAGCGTGAAATTCAGTGATAATATCCTGGAACATATCTTTGATCCAGTAAACTCATTATTACTGATGAGCATCCTCAGACCCTATTGACCAAAGGGAAGCCTATCAACCACTGAGGTTATATGAGTGGCTACAGATGTTCAAGGCTGTATTCAGAATTAAACACATAGCTTGTGGTGGTTTTTAGGATTTCACTGTTGAGGCAGAAGTTAACGGCGCTAACAGTGTTTTCCAAGAGTTTTGGTTCAAAAACTAGATTATAGATATTAGTGTGTGTAGACTTCAGGGTTAATAAAGCACATTTCCCTGCATCAAGGCCTGAGATTAATGCCCTAAATGAACGGCCGGAGATATAGGAAGACACACACCGGGGGACTATTTTTAGGTTTACTAAATTTTTATTCTGATCCCACTTCATCTCAATCTGTATGTTATCAACAGGGGCGGACTGGCCATCTGGCAATTCTGGAAATGCCAGAACATCTTTTTTGGGGTGGGCTGGTGAGATTTATTACATAGGACGGGTTTAATGACTTGCCCATATTCACTGTGTTTGTAATCATCCATATTAAGCATTTGTCCCAGTGGGCAGCGGCCAGCCTGTTCCCAAGAGGTTCCTCAAATAGGGGCTTTCAGTCAAAATCAAAGGCTTCATCAGAGAGAATTCAACACGAGCTGATAGTCAGTAAAGCTAGGTCAATATTGTCTGAACAGAAAACGATAGCTAGGTAAACTGACAGTAAAAATGGTGGGAAAGTTTGAGAAAGCAAAAAAGTCCAACACTGCCAAAAGTGTACAATTAACTGAACACTTTTTACGATAGCTAGATAAACTGATGGTAAAAAAAGGAAAGGCAGTTTAAGTCTGTCTGTTTGAGTGCTGTGTCTGAGACTGAGACAGATGAAAGATGAGTTGCTGTTGAAGCTGCAGTGGGGACAGTAATGCAGCAGAGTCTCAGAGTTTCTAACTACTTCTGCCATTTACCTCCAGTGTTTGTATTATTCTGCTTAGGCAAATTAATGTAAAGCTTTAACCGGTTATCAGTATTTCATTGTTTCATGATAATTTGTTACTTAGTTAACTAGCATGTTACTGAATCCAATGAGTGAAATATCAGCAAATAAGGCAGCATTTGGGGTGAACAAACTAGACAACTTGCAATATACTCTAATATGTTGAAAATGTAACCTTTAGCAATAGCTGTCTACTACCGTAAACATTTATACAGAACTATACATTGTACACAAGTATCTAGTCTCAAAATAAAACAATGTATTAAAAATAAAACACTGAATAAATGCATACATACAGTATGTAATGAATTCTTAGGTAGGGTGGAACTCATTTGTAATAGTTGTTGTATAGCCTGTTATAAAAGTGTTATAAACCACTGGATTACTCATGTTCTCCTTTGTCAGTCAGTCACCCTTAATTAACCCTTAGGATGTGTCACACACACATAGATCACACTACACACCCACCCTGAGACCACACACACACATAGATCACACCACACACACACATGCACTCACAGCTCACACCAGCACACACAAACAGTTTAACATACTTTCATTCACAAATAACTGTATAAAGGATTTAAACATGTTAAAGTCTGTTACTCACAAACAAACACACACACTACTATTACTGCTGCTACTATTAATGGTTGTTGTATATTTTGTAGCATTTTGTATATTATTCTACACATTCCTGTTGTCTATGTATATGTTCCTATTGCCTTTCATGCTGTTATCATTACTTGTTTGTATTCATGTGTATTCCAGTGTTGAGAGCAGTCTGTGAGAAAGACTGCAATGTTTACATCTTAAACTCTGGGCATGTGACAAATAGACTTTTACAGCCAGACACTTGTTGCTAAATTACTAAACAGTGTTATGGGTCAGTAGGAACATATCAGGCATGTAACTAGGATGTTGCTGGAATCAGTAAAGCCAGAGTCCCCTGGTCTTCTAGTACCAGTGCTGTGAGGAAGGATGCTAATGTAGCCTAGCAGAGACAGGGAGGAGTGTGGTAGAGGCAGGAAGAAAACAGTGATACACAAATGTACTTTGGGTTTGATATTAACTCTGGAGTAGAGGGGAACACATATGATAATAATAATAATGACATGTAGATACATTTAAACTCAACTGTACATTATAACAAGGACAATCAGACAGACAGGCAAAGTTCACAGAGAGTGACAACTCTGTTATTATTAATGCAGAGATTCCACAGTTATAAGTCAGTCCTGCAGAATCGTCCAAATTATCTTACCTCGAAAATTATTTTGAAAAACAGCTCTTACCAGACACAACTGCGAAACTGGATAGTTCTTGAAGTATCCCGGGCCAAGTATAAGACAGGTACAACATAATTCTCCTTTTGTGCCCCTCAAACTTGGAATGATCTACAGGATGCCCTTAGGTTGAAGGATACTGAGTCTATAGCAGATTATAAAAAGTGTCTGACTGAACATTTTACAGTAAATAGTACTTGCTGTTTTTAATTGGATTTATATCAGTTTAAAAAAAAAATCGTATTCATGTTTTTAATGTTTGTTGTTGTAATACAGGGCACCACTGTAAATGAGACCTCGGTCTCAGCTGGTTTTCCCTGAAATAAAACGATGTAAAAACATGTCCTATTTATTTTCCTTTGAAAAGAGGTCTGTCAGTACTATCATGTGTTCTGTCAAGGTTAACTCAATTACTTTCATGCCCATAATCTCACAGCATGTAAAACAGAGAGACCAAATTATCTTAATTCAATACCAGTTTATTATGTTTGCAAAGAGAGAGAAAGGGACACCAACACAGGATTAGTGACATTTTCTGAGATACAGTTTCTGAGGTATGGGCAAGAAGGTGTGATAACATCTCACAAAACAACTCACATTTCATCAATACATTCTTATCTGGTCTCAACCAGTTGGGCTTATTCTTCTCATCTGTTTTGCTCTCCACCCTAGATTTTACCTGAAAGCAGGTTGGCCTCCTGCATTTTTCAAATACCACTTGACTGTTGCTGTCCACCCATGTCTTGTCACTTCCCTATTTATGACATCGTTTAACATATCTTGCATTTTTCTTGCTTCTCTAAACACAGACTCGGTACCTTTCTGATCAGTCCGATACTTTACTAGTCATTCTCTACTTGCTTATACATTTGTAGACTTCATTAATACATCAGCCAATACATTTCCATAACCCTTTTCAGCCAGGCTTTTGATTGGTGATTATAATAAACATCCTTTGAAATTGTATTAACATTTCCAGCTGCTTCCTGATGTCTTCATTGTTTTTGTTTTACTGGTCTAAATATTAAGCCTGTTACAATTATAATTTTTTTCATTACAATAACATAAAATGTATAAAAAATACAGTGAAGACACTGTGAATGTTGGCAAATGAATTCAGCACTATAGGTAGAAACAGCTGATTTTTTAAATGAAACATCCACATAGGTGTACAGAGGCCCATTATCAGCAACCATTACTCCTGTGTTAATGTGGCACGTTGTGTTTGCTAATCCAAGTTTATTATTTTCAAAGGCAAAATTATCATTAGAGAACCCTTTTGCAATTATGTAAGCACCGCTGAAAAATGTTGTTGATTAAAGAAGCAAT
>NC_047592.1:3020178-3092678 GCF_011004845.1 Esox lucius | reverse complement strand
TGGGATAGGGTTAAGTTAAGGTTAGGGAATAGAGAACATAGATATCTGGGATAGGGTTAGGTTAAGGTTAAGATTAGGGAATAGAGAACGTGGATATCTGGGATAGGGTTAGATTAAGGTTAAGATTAGGGAATAGAGGTTAAGGTGCAGATCCCCACAAGGATGGATATACGAATGTGTATGTGTATGTTCGTGCGTGTGTGTGTGTGTAATGCGTTTAACATTCTCAGCTAAAAATCGGCCTTAATGACATTAAAATTCTGCCGTCAGCTTAGCTGAACCCTGAAAGAAACGGAAATTATGCAGATTTAAATGCTAATGTGTTTCAATCAGGCTGAAAAACATATTACACATCTATACAAAACATTTAGCAGCTGCTTGTTGATGTCTTTATCTTTCTAACTCTCCCCCTCTCTTTTCCCCTTTCCCTTTTTTCCCTCCCTCTCTTTCTTGCTCTCCCCCTCTCTCTCTCCATTCACTTCTCCCCCTCCCTCTATCTCTTCCTCTCTCTCTCCCTCTCCACAGGCATGGAAGAGGCGTTGGTTTGTTCTGAGGAGTGGTCGAATGACCGGTGATCCAGATGTTCTAGAATACTACAAACACGACCATGCACGCAAGCCCATACGCACCATCAACATGAGCCTCTGTGAACAGGTATATATTATATTATTACTATCATCAACATTATCACTAACACAACCTCTTTAACACTTATTATTGCTATCATCATTATTATCACTAACACAACCTCTATGACACTTATTATTACTATCATCATCATTATCACTAATACAACCTCTATAATACTTATTATTACTATCATTATCACTAACACACTTCTATATTTATTATCATCACTATCACCATCATTATCACTAACACACTTCTATATTTATTATTATTGCTATCATCATGATTATCACTAACACACTTCTTTATTTATTATTATCACTATCACCATCATTATCACTAACACTATTATCATTGTTACTACCACTCTACCACAACAACTATTATTATTACTATTACTATAACTATTATCACTACCAATAGCCCTCCACCATCACAATAATCACTTGCACTATCACCATCTATTTCATGTCCTCTCTCCTCTCCCCCTCTCTCCTCCTGTGTTTCCAGGTGGATGCTGGTCTGACCTTTAACCAGAAGGACCTGGACAGTAGCTATGTGTTTGACGTTCGTACACTGGACCGGGTCTTCTATCTGGTGGCTGACAGTGAAGAAGATATGAACAGATGGGTTAGGTCTATCTGTGACCTATGTGGGTTCAACCCTACAGACAGTGGTATGACCACACACACACACCTTACCTTGAACAGTGATTGTGTAGCACAAACAGACACTCTGCCTTTCTCCAAAGTGTGTATGTCTTTATGTGTATGTGTGTCGGTGCACATGTGTCTGAATGAACTGAATGTGTGTGTGTGTGTGTGTGTGTGTTTGGCCTTGAGAAAGCTGGCTGTGAGTTTTGAGGTGACTCAGAACAATCTATGTTGTAATTAGGGAGGAGAGGATCAGAGAGAAGAGAGGGCAGATAGTGAATAGCAAGGAAGAGAGGGAGGAGTGTGGAGCCTGGAAAGAGGAGGTGAAGAGAGGAGGAGGTAGAAAGAAGTTGAGTAGAAATGTAAAGGAGGAGAGGAGAAACATAGAGGGAGAAGAAATGTGTAGGAGGGAATGACAAAGAAGAGATAAAGAAATCAAATCCATCTAGACAGCCTTGAAAATGGATGGGTATTCACACCTTCACGGGTCTTTTGAAAAGATGCTGTATTAGTGATGGAAAGACCAATGCTGAATGTGACTTGGTGACTTGAGAACGACATGACAACTGGAGCAGAGAGGGAGACAGAGAGAAATACTTTGACAAGGTCATTCATTTTCCCTGCCGTCAATGGCAATACAAGTCAATTTAATAATAAAAAATAATGATAGGCAGACAGAGAGACAGTGAGTGAGAGAGACCGGCGGAGAGACAGTGAGTGAGACAGAGAGACAGTGAGTGAGAGAGACAGGCAGAGAGACAGTGAGTGAGTGAGAGAGAGAGACAGACAGTCAAAGAGACAGTGAGTGAGAGAGACAGACAGAGACTGAAAGAGAGACAGTGAGTGAGAGAGACAGACAGAGACAGAAAGAGAGACAGTGAGTGAGAGGGACAGGTGGAGACACAGTGAGTGAGGGAAGTAAAGGATCTGAATTCCAGGCTGGTAAGAGCCAAATTTCAGAGTAGTCTTTATGTGCCTTTATTCAGGGCTAGTTTAGATAATTAATTCTGTTTTGGTTAAGGATCTGAATTCCGGGTTAGTTAAGGATCTGAATTTTGGGTTAGTAAGGATCTGAATACCAGGCTAGTTAAGGATCTGAATTCTGGGCTAAGTTGGTAAGAAACGGTTCGACTCTGCTGTCTCCACCCCTTGGCTTTAGATCTCTGGATTCACCTGGTTCACCTAGTGTTCATAATGGATTCATTCATTTCAGAGAGACCTGCTGTCATCGCCCAAAGCACTGTTGTCAATGTTACCACAGGCCACACCTCTGTCTCTATGGCAACCAGCACCATCACAGCCCCGCCCCCACACGAGTCGGTCAGCAGTCAGGAAGATGGAGGAACAGACTATCTGTGGCTCTCACACTGTCAGAGCAAAACACCTCAGAGGTACACACAGACACACACCCACAATCAGGCACAGTGGCAAACTAATAATCCCTTAGACTGCTGAGGAGGGCCAACCACAGCACAGAATTTAAAAATGAATGTGTGTCTTCCAGAATAAAAGTCTGTGTCTATTAAATTTTTTCAGGCCTCCAGTAGGCTCCACCTCCTCTGATACAACAGACAACAGTGACAACACTCTCCTTTCCCACTGGGCCCTGCCCTCCTCCTCTTCCTCCTCCCTGGTTAACGGCCACCCATCCCAACCTCGCCCCCACACCGCCCCCTGGGCTGTCGCCAAGGAGATCAACCATTTCAACCACTCACAAGACAGCGCAGCAACCCCTGACCTCTATAGGGGCTGGACAAGGGGTCACATGTCCCCCCACCCGAGGAAACATTCCCTACAGCTGCAGGCTGTGTCACTGCCATCCATATGTAATGACATGGTCTTCACCACAGGGGGCGCCACCACTATAAACACTCAGTTGAACAGTTCTAATAATAGTAGCTACCAGGTTCCCAGAGCTTCATCTGTTTCTTCAGTTGGGTAAGGACTGCTTCTTCTCCTCCGTTATTTTACAAGTTTGTAAAATAACGCACCGTGTTAAACATTTCCTTTGTGTGTAGGGGTACTTATTTCATGTGTTTGTTTGTAATGTCTTCAAATATTTCCTTTTTTCTCCACCTAAACCTCCCTCCCCTCCTCTCCACCACCTCCAGCTCAGACCCTCCAAGTCAAGGGGACACTTCCTCCACACCGCCACCACGCCCCCCAAAACCCCTCGCCTCTGCCCCAGCGGATTCATCTTCTCTAGGCAGTGTGTCGGCCCTGGTGCCCCAAACAACCTCAGAAACAGACTGGAGCCATGGAGGAAGAGGAGGAGAGAGAGGAGCCCGAGGCTCTAGCTGTAGTAGTGTGACAAGCCCAGACTGTTGCCATGCAGCTTCTCAGGAGAGTCGCTCAGTCCCAAGGCCCGTGTCAGAGCAGACTGGGCCCAGCATGTTTGACTTCACTGACAGCTTCAACAGCTACTTTGTGAGTTCATCTGTTTTCTCAACACTTTACTATCAATCGATAACATGATGGGTTTTTCAAATGAAAACCAGGTAATCGTGTTTTTGCACAGAAAATGTGTTAAAACCTGTACCACTTCTCAATATACGCGGGAAATATCTTAACTGTTGTGTTTGGGAGCATGGATTGGATGTTGATCCTGAAGGTTTGCAAATGTATGTTGGTGGTTTTTCTCCATTTCCTGAAAAAATATGTTTTTGGAGCTGAGAAGTCATCGTACCTCCAAGACATGGTGCATATGACATATGAACAACATATGATATCGTTGTTCTAGAAATAACAGAGTTGTTCACAAATTACCAGTGTACTGTACATACACATTTCATCTGACATATGAACAGCACATGATATCGTTGTTCACAAATTACAAACGTATTATACATACACATTTCCACATTTCAAAAAGTGCGTCCCAAGAATATGATTTGCCGAAGTCTTTTGTGTCCCATGTAACCTAAAATGCCTGAAAAATATGAATCATCTCATTTAATCTTACTCTTCTTCCGTCCTTTTCTCTGCTCTCTTTCATTCTTCCCCTTTGCTGTCCCGTCCCCGTCTCTGTTTTCCTCCCCCCTTTCAGATTAATAAGGGCATGGTACCGTTGAGTGGACAGACGAATGACGATGACATGGATGAGAACTACGTTCGCATGAGCGCCTCCAACCCCTCCCTCACCTCCTCATCCTCCCCGTCTTCCCTCCCACCCTCCTTGCCCGAACCTCCCCCTGAGGACACTAGCTATGTCTCGATGACCCCCTGCCCAGGGGAGCTTCCCGCCCTGGGGAGACAGGTACCCCCACCGGCACACCTGGTGTTCCGATCCTCCCCCGTCACCCACCACACGCCCCCGATCCGCAGACACACCTCTGGAGGGGGAATGGGGAGGGGGAGGTGTGACTTCCAACCTCCACCCATCCACCGCAACCTCAAGCCGCGAAAAGGTGACTCCCTCCTGACCGCGCCCCTCTGTGTGTCTGGCTCCACCCATCTGTGTGTCTGGCTCCACCCCTCTGTGTCTGGCTCCACCCCTCTGTGTGTCTGGCTCTGCTCCTCTGTGTGTCTGGCTCCACCCATCTCTGTGTCTGGCTCCACCCCTCTGTGTCTGGCTCCACCCATCTGTGTGTCTGGCTCCACCTGTCTGTCGCTGTGGTGTTCAAGCGTGGTGGTTTGGACCTCCGATCTTTCATGCCACCTGGGACAATGGAGTTCCTCAGGACCTGGGTTGGTGGTGCGGGGTGGGGGGGGGAATTCCTTTAACTTCTTCAAAATTCCTAGGATTCGGTTGGTTTTGCCATCTGGAGGTATAAGGCAGGATATCCGGAATCCTCTGAACAGGAACGCTTGGAATTTGTTTATGGCTGGGTTGATTCTCTTGTCAGATGTACTAATGATGTTTCTCAGCCTGCCATGAGTTCAGGGCTGATTCTTAGATGCATGTCGGTGAGGGGAAACTGGAAAATGTTCAATGTCTCTAGAAAACCCAGGGATTTTGAGGAAGTAAGCAGAATTTTGCAACCCTGTTCATTCACAAACTTGGTGTGACATCATGCTATATTGTGCTACCCTGCGTTTGGGCTGTGGCGTGGGGAGGTCAGAGGTGTGTCTTCACTGTGTCTATGCGGCTTTTGTTTGGTTTGGGATGTGGGGGGTCAGAGGTGTGCCTTCACTGTGTCTATGTGGGTTTTGTTTGGTTTAGGATTTGTGGGGGTCAGAGGTGCGTCTTCACTGTGTCTGTGGCTTGACGTCGGGTCCTGTACAGCCCTGTTGGTACAGCAAGTTACTCTGGATAAAACAGTCTGCTAAACGTCTTCAGTGATAAATCTGATTGGTTGGTGTCTGCATGCAGTTAGTCGACCGGGAAATGTGCCAAGACAGTGTTTATGTTGCACCGATCAGGTTTGAGCCCGATCTCGCTCGCTCGCCCCGTGTGTCTGGAGAGAACAGACTCACAGGCCGTTGGAGGCCTCACACAGACGAGGAGACGTATGTACCAGTGACAGTCTCCACAGGGCTGTGTGTTCACGTAGCAGTGATATAATATGTTTACGTAGAATAATGCCATAATGTCACCTGCATAGAGTCAACAGTGAAAGTCTACACAGCCCTCGCAAAATCTGCTCCTTCTACCGCCACCCAGATAGCCGCTAAGGAACAGGGCGAGACAACAGACCTCAGCTTTTAGGTCTAAATTATAAACTCCAGATTCAGGTCAAATCCAGTGTGACACCTAAGTTTAACCCACCGTATGTTCTTCGGATGCAGCCTGGCATTATTGGGTATTTCTGAAGAGATTGGGAGGATTAGAATTTATTTATATAGGATTTGAATTTATTTTATTAGAATTTAATTTATAAGAAGGAATAGAGGAAACCCTGGTGTAGTCTTATGAGCACAACTCAGTTGCACACATATTAATGCCCAAGACACACTGGAATGGACTTCCATGACGTGTTGAGAGGTCCAGTCTTTGTCCTGAACTGCACTGCACGTCAGTGGTTCCTAACCAGGTTTTCTCAGCTTGAGGTGTTTTTACAAAAACAATGGCCATTGTACATTGCCCAATGAGTTGCACAATGTTCTTAGCATCTTATTCCAAAAGGATTAACAGCCACCATGCCAAATATGGGTCCAATTATAGTAACTCCAGGGTCCCCAATCAATAAATTTACTTGTTAAAATTGTTTTTTGGAGATAACATTCTTTCACTTTAAAATTGTATTCTAGGTTGTATAGATGTGTTGAATGAAAACTCAATACACTGCTAGATGCCTTTGTAGGGCTGTGGTTGTGCTTTCCTAGATACTTGTTTCTGGCAGCAACAGGTCACACGTCTAGCTGCTGTGATGGAACTGTGATATTGTACGGCTAACAGAGTTAATCAAAATTGGATTTGTTTCATAACAATGTGGGCATAAGGGAAATATATTCTTATGGTTATAAATTTCACAGGTCTCTCTCACCCTGTCTCTCTTTTGCTGTATATGCTTTTTTCTTATCTCTCTCCCTCTCTCTCTACATATGTCTCCCTTTCTCTCTCCATCATTGTCTCTCTCTAGCTGTCTCTGCCCCTCCCTTTCTTTCCCTTATCCTGCATATAAGGTTGTTAAATAATTTAGCTTCTGTAGAGGTTCTGAGCTAGCAGAAGCACTGCTACGATGGTGATGATGTTCAGTAAAAAAAAAACACACACACAACCAACCACCTGAACAAACACAAACACACACACATTAACATCTGTCCCTAAGGAGCTGAGCTACACAAAAAGCCCATAAAGTCTCTTTATTCCATATTTATATATATTAATATATTGATGGGACTCTCCTGCTTTGAATGGGTCACTGGGGTCTGAGTACATTTTTCTTTTGTCTTTTTTTCTGGTAATGTTTTATTTATTCAACTTTTATTTCACTGAATGAAAACACTTATTCCTCTGCTTTTCTTTCCCTTCTTCCTGCTTTACATTGTATACATATATATATATATATATATATATATATATATATATATATATATATATATATACACATACATAAATGTTCCTATATATATACATATATGTTCCCCCCTAACCCCCACTCCTTTCTCCCTCCACCAGTTAAACCGGCTCCCCTGGACATCAAACCTCTGCAGGAGTGGGAGGAGCTACCTGCGCCAGTACGATCACCGGTCACTCGGACCTTCACCCGGGAGTACGTTAAGTGTGCCTGTCCCAGAACCACTCAGAATTTGACAGAGGGGGTCTGAGCTGCTGATTCAGCAGAACTCAGTCCGTTAAAAGTTTAATATCTGACTTTAGGGAAACTAAACATCTTAGTCTGATGGCCACAGGCTCTAAATGGTTCTGTTGGGCTCTATATGGTTCTGTTGTGGTTCTATATGGTTCTGTTGTGGTTCTGTTGTGCCAGCTGTTATCTTTAGCGCCCTGTGATGTGCTCATAGTAGCTATACATGGCTTGAACGAAACAAAGGAACTCATGTTACTGGTAACACTGCCGATGTTTATCCAACCATTATAAAAGGACACGTCAGACTTGGAGTTGCTCGAAAGAAAAAGTAATGCACACACACATCCGAAATACAAGACTAAAACGACCCAATTTGTCGGCAAAATGTCTTCATAGAAGCTGCGACACAACCGGGTGGACTTTGATCTTTAGCCCTGCGTTTCTCATCGCCCCCTGGTGGCCCTGTAAAGCAATGGAAACTTCAACCACACCCTGGAAATCTGACATCTCTATATTCTACGTATCTGTTTCAAAATAACTGTCCCCCATTTTGTGTTGCATTAGTCCATCCAGCTGTTCCTTGTGTCCGCCGGGTAGACCTGCCTCCTGTCCAAGCTCCGCCTCCAGCTCGGACTCTGAAGACCCAGACGACAACTATGTCGCCATGATAACCTCCAGCCTCGCCACTCCTGCTGTTGAGTCAGTATGTAGATTCCAGAATTTAGTCTACACACACACACACACACACACAAACACACACACACACATACACACATGCGTACACACACAGTACGCACACCCTCACGTCGAATGTCTCTGTGTGTTTCAGAAACCATGTGACGAAAGTCCCATGGTCCAACGGCGTGACGAAAGTCCCATGGTCCTACGGCGTGACGAAAGTCCCATGGTCTTACGGCGTGACGAAAGTCCCATGGTCCAACGGCGTGACGAAAGTCCCATGGTCCAACGGCGTGACGAAAGTCCCATGGTCCAACGGCGTGATGAAAGTCCCATGGTCTTACGGCGTGACGACGGCCCCATGGTCCTACGGCGTAACGACGGTCCCATGGTCCTACGGCGTGAAGACAGTCCCATGGTCCTACGGAGGCCCCGGGGGGACAAACAGGTGGAGTACCTGGACCTGGATCTGCACACTGGTGGAGTGGCCACGCCTCCTCGACAGGTAAGACAGGTGGTGTCTTTTCTCCAGGCGTAGGCAACCCTGGTCCTGGAAGGCTGCAAGCACTTTATGTTGTTGATTTACAGACCTAGAAGACCAGGTTTGTTGTGCTTATTCAATTACTGAACCAATCGGATAACCTGGTAACTAGTCAGTTACGCTCATTAGGAGTATATCATCGAATTAAGAACAATGACTTCCTTTTGAATGTGGGTCTAAGCCACACAGATTCCCTAATCATACTATAATTTGTTTTATCTATACCTGGTTCAAAACGAACAGTATGTTTCAGAATACGTCACTGATGTTTGTGTTTGAAAGTAAAAGTCCATGATTCAGAATAAAAGTCTTCTGTTGCATGTGATTTCTTTTTTAGAAAAGGAGTGTGTTGGGTGGTTCCATGGGTTCCAGCGACGGTGAGCGTTCACGTGCACGTGTGGACTACGTGGTTGTGGATCCAGAGAGAACCAGAGCTCTAAAGAGTACCAGAGAGGCCTGGCATGATGGGAGACAGTCGATCGAAAAGGAAAAATAAAACACACAAAAACGCACATATGAAACATGTGCCCATCCTTTATATCTCCATATAAATAATTCTGACAGTAAGGTGTTTCTGTCAAATAATCTGTGAAATATGAGACAGACACACACACACACACACACACACACACACAAACACACACAGAAGCAAACACACAGGCACAGCTGCATAATATACAAATGTATCATTATACCACTTTACACAACGTAAGAAATAGTTTAAAGACTAACATGGAAAGTTCTCTGTACTTTTTTCTGTAGTGTCTGACATGTTTGATCTTAAGCTTTTACTGTTAAAAACATGATGTGACAATCACATGCTACTGCTGAAAAACTGATGTGATAATCACATGCTACTGTTACAAATATGATGTGACAATCACATGCTACTGTTACATTCACAAATGACGTGATGTTACATGTAAGAAATCAAAGTTCTCATTTCAAATAAAGTCAATACATTTGTGACAATTGGTGTCTTTTTATGAAAGCGTTCCAAAATGGCATTCCAAAATGGCAGTCCACAATGGCAGTCCAAAATGGCAGCCATATCAACAGATTCATTAAACAGTTCCACTTGAAATAACAGAACATAAAATTTAAATTAACATCAATCTTCTTGTTTTACAAGACACAAACCGTAGTAACAGTTAAACATTTAATTTCTTCTTTTACATGTCAAGATTTTATTTTGAAATTCCAATAATTTGTGTAAATGTTTGCAGTGTCAGGTGATGAATTATGGGATTTCACTTTGAAGGCTGCATCGTTGCAGACTTCCTGGAAAGGGCTACTCGCGTGGCCCCTATTTAAATTCCCTCAGCTTTGGAATACTTGTGCAAACGCCATGTGTGAGCTTTAAAATGTAAGCACTATGGGCCATTGTTTGGGATCTTATACTTCTGAACTATCTATGGCCCCACCTTCCCCTGTCCTGTCCCCTCTCCTTCTCTTGGACATTTCTCTCCTGGTAGAGGTGGAGGAGGAAGAGGAGGAGCGATGATCTTCAGAGTTTTTCCCCCTCAGTTCTCTTCTCTCTCTGCTAACAAACACAATGTACACCACCAACCCCCCTAGACACCCCACCACCAGCACCACCAGCCCCAGGGTCACATACCCCTCTGTCCCATCCGAGTGCTCCCCCTCTGGGCTTCTCTCTGGATCTCCCCCTCTATCCCGGAGCTCCGTTTCCATCAGGGGACCACTGGCCTGTCTTTGCCCAAGGTTAGGTGCTCTCAGTAGGGGTACGTGTTGCAGGTTGGTCCCCCTGTCCTGGTCCTCACCTATCTCTTCCACTGGTGAGTCTCTCCTTTGACGTCCCCCACCCCCGCTGGAGAAGACGTGACGCACAGACAGACTGCGTTTGCCGACAGCATGGGAATGGCTATAATAGTTCCGGTTGCTGTGGTCCCTGGAGCGCACAGTGTAAACGGCATGGACGTACCACTCGCGGCCAGCCGACACCTGTGGTCAACATGTGGTCAAGTTTAATGTTTAAGCAAAAGTGCCGAACAGACAACATTTGAATCGCTAACTGGTTGGCAAAATGAGTGAATGACCTGGAAGAGTGGAGCTGAGGAGAGACTGAAGCCATCAGCATCAGGCTGGGAGACCAGGGGGAGGGCGCCAGGCATGTCCCCAGCCAGATAAGCCTCAAATCGGATACCTCCGAACTCTACTGCTTGGCTCTGCGGTTCTGACTTGTCCTGTGTGAACCAGGAGTGAAACAGAGAGAGATGTCAGTTGAACGGTGTAGAACGATGTAGAATAGTTGATGAAACGTACTAACAAATCATACTTCGCACACACACACGCAAACAATCCGCATTGCCATTAGTTACCAGTATCTTGAGCCTGTACAGCAAAGAAGGGGCATCAGCAAGGCAACCATACTCCCCATCTCCAGGGCGATATTTTGGTATGTAACCATCGGCACCGGTACACAAGAACACCTGCTGTATATAACAGTGGAAGGAGTTGCCTAGCGACTGGACCGGGTCAACCATCACACGACCATAGATAACAGATCCTGAAGAGGACAGGAGAGGAGACGTAAAATTGTTGATTAAGTGTATTTTGTGTTTATTTTGGTGTGTGTATTTGTGTGTGCATACCTTCACTAAAAGCTACGTCGCTGTCCTGTCCGAATCCCATAGATCCATCCGACAGCCACAGTTCCCTCTTAGACAACAACACCAGCACTGTGTTCAGACTGAACTCTACGGGCACTGGATCACTAACCTGAAACAGAGAGCAGAATTGCTTTTATTCTGAAACAGAGACTTTAATTTTGGATAACCATGGGAGGTGACTAAAGAAAAATAAATAATATTTGTGGGGGGGGTTCACCTGTTGGAAGCGTACGTCCAGGTTATAGGAGAGGGGTGATCGGGGGTGACAGACGGCGGGGTCAGGGTGCCCCCCTCCCAGTATCACACAGGGGAGCAGAGTAATGGTGTAGGAGCCAGAGTAGTCACGCACCTACAGACAAGTTCACACACACCAGGAGACAGGAGGTGCACAGGTAGACACACACACCAGGAGACAGGAGGTACACAGGTAGACACACACCAGGAGACAGGAGTTGCACAGGTAGACACACACCAGGAGACAGGAGGTGCACAGGTAGACACACACCAGGAGACAGGAGGTGCAAAGGTAGACACACACCAGGAGACAGGCGGTTAGTCAGTAGGAAGTAGTAGTTTCTGTGTGTGTATATTTCTGTGTGTGTATGTTTCTGTGTGTGTATGTTTCTGTGTGTGCATGTTTCTGTGTGTGTATGTTTCTGTGTGTGTATGTTTCTGTGTGTGTATTCAGGGACATTGTAGTCAAGGACACTAGTCAAGGACACTAGTCAAGGACACTGTCGTCAAGGACACTGTCGTCAGGGACACTGTACTCAGGGACACTGTCGTCAGGGACACTGTCGTCAGGGACACTGTACTCAGGGACACTGTCGTCAGGGACACTGTCGTCAGGGACACTGTACTCAGGGACACTGTCGTCAGGGACACTGTCGTCAGGGACACTATCGTCAGGGACACTGTACTCAGGGACACTGGCGTTTTAGACCAATCCACTGTCCCTGATTCAGTGGCTCCAACTTAAACAGACCAGGAATACTTTTCACTGACCTGATAAATGGTCTCTTGTCTGTGTTTCACCTTGACATTCACCATTATGGCGCAGTACCTGACAGCTGCACCAAAATCCACATCGGCAGGGTGTGTGTGTGTGTGCATACTCACAGCCAGTTGAGACACAAAGCTCCAGGTCTGCACGGTGTGTATGAGGCTGGTCTCTGATCGGACCAGGGAAAGGGACAACAACAGACCCGGGTGGTCCTCTGATTTCACCACTGACAGGACAGACACATCTGGATGGAAGGAGGATCAATGGCATTCATGACAGATCACACTGACACACTTGGAACAAATGAAGAAAACGGTTGGTGGGCTTTCGGTCTGTCCTCTGACAGGACCAGAGAAAGAGAGAGACACTACTAAATAACAACTAAATGTCAGACTACATGTACAGTATATACCGATGTTACAGACATTTAAGACACAGGAAGTACCTGGGTGTGTCAGTATAAAGTGTCCCCTGAAACGCGCTTCAGTCTTGAATGTGACCACTAGACATCCCTCTCCATTGATACGCATACTGGTGGGGTACAGAGAGCCTGTGTACGGGCGGGGGGGTAAGAG
This sequence comes from Esox lucius, assembly GCF_011004845.1. Lineage (NCBI taxonomy): Eukaryota > Metazoa > Chordata > Actinopteri > Esociformes > Esocidae > Esox > Esox lucius. The sequence goes on along the minus strand of NC_047592.1, from coordinate 3,079,774 downwards.
GGACGTGGGTGGAGGCAAGGAGATTGGTAGTTTAGGAAATCTGCCTGGCTTTCTATGCTTTCTAGGAGGTGCGTGAGTGTCTGGATGTTAATGTTTCTGGTTTTGTGTGTGAATGTGTGTGTGTGTGCAAGTGTGTGTAGATGTACGTGTGTGTGGATGTGTGAGTATGTGGACGTGCGTGTATGTGTGTGTGTGTGTGCGGACGTGCGTGTGCGTGCGTGGACTTGCGTGTGTGTGAGTGTGTGTGTGGACGTGCGTGTGTGTGTGTGTGGACGTACGTGTGTGTGGATGTGTGTGTATGTGGACGTGCGTGTGTGTGTGTCTGGATGTGTGAGTGTGTGGACGTGCGTGTATGTATGTGTGTGTGTGGATGTGTGTGTGTGTGGGGGGTACCTTGCAGTGGAGCGTCAGGGGGGCTACCTATCCCATCATGCCACAAGATGGACGTGTCATATGTAAAGGTCATTCTGAGGTCAGATCGGAGGTCAAAGGTCAGCCAGCCTCCGGTGGCCATGGGGGAGTAGAAGACGTAAGAGACGAACAGAGGTACGCGCAGCGTCACGTAGGATTGGACCGCATTCAGAACCTAGAGGCAGAGAACATGCTAACAACACACCCACAACATGCTAGAAACACACCAACAACACACTAACAACACTCATCATTAGTTCCTACCTGTCATCATTAGGTCCTACCTGTCATCATTAGGTCCTACCTGTCATCATTAGGTCCTACCTGTCATCATTACTTCCTACCTGTCATCAATACTTCCTACCTGTCATCATTACTTCCTACCTGTCCCTCTGTTCCTATGGTTCCTCCACAATCACTAAGCAGCTGGCTGATGCTGTAATATCCTGAGAAGCTCCACACACAGGCCTCCAGGTTCAGGCTGTTGTAGAAACCCAGGGAGGGAGCACTATCCTGGGCTACCCCAGCCGAGGTGAGCCACAGACGGGTAGCGTTGCCCTCTGCTGGGGCTCCCTGGAGGTTGGAACAACGGTGGTTCCCAATTCGAGAGGGGTCATGGGTCAAGGTTAGGGCCAGGTTGGAAAGAGGACGAGTGGAGATGAAAGGAAGCATTCCTGAGGAGAGAGGTCAGGGGTCAGAGTGTCGGGGGTCAGAGCTGACCCATGGTGGACAGTGGAGGGGTCAATAAGGGGAGAGGGTAGAGGTTAGAGAGAGGTGAAGGGTCAAGGTGAGGACCAGGTTGGAGAGAGGTGAAGGGTCAAGGTGAGGACCAGGTTGGAGAGAGGTGAAGGGTCAAGGTGAGGACCAGGTTGGAGAGAGGTGAGTGTTTACATGTCATGGGATGAGACGCGAGAGGAGAGGGAAGAGTCCCTCTCCTCTCGGGTCTCATCCCATGTGTCATGGTGACAGCCAGCAGGATGAGGCTGTCACCGGGTGAGAGGTGAAAGGAGATATGTTAGCGATGAGGTACCGTCTACATGTGTCATGGTCACAGTAAGCTGGATGAGGTTGGGTTCTAGTGGGTCATCAGGTCCAGTGTAACGGATCTTAGCAGAGAACGGTTCTGCTCCGAGAGTCCCGGGGGCGTGAGGAGGACACAGACCTGAAGGAGACAGATTATTCAATCGTTGTCACGTGAGGTTCTATTTTCCCTTTTCATTCACTACTACTACTCACCCTCCTCTTTGCTGACCTCCACCACAGGGCTAACTAGCTCCAGTCCAACCAGCCCGGCAGAGCTCACCGCCCGGGCAGAGCACTGCACCCTGGCCCCTGGCTGGAGGTACACAGCGTCCAGCACCATTGCCGTGGTGGAGGTGAGGAACGTCCCGGCATCCAGCTCCCTCGGTGGGCTAGCCACGCCGTCAGGGGTCCCTGGAGGCCCCAGGAGCCAGCGATACTCTGTCAGGGTGTTGTTGATACCCTCGGAGACGCAGAGGGGAGAGGTCCGGCTGTAGTCTGGGTGTTTGGGGTCACAGGCCTGAGGGCGGGGGCAACATTTTGTTACCATGGAGAAATCTAATGGGGCTTCTCATTTGTTCATACACAGAGAGGCCATCCCATCTGGACATAAACAGAGAGGCCATCACATTGGGAAATAAACAGAGGCCATCCCATTGGGACATAAACAGAGAGGCCATCACATTGGGACATAAACAGAGAGGCCATCCCATTGGGACATAAACAGAGAGGCCATCCCATTGGGACATAAACAGAGAGGCCATCCCATCGGGACATTAACAGAGAGGCCATCCCATCGGGACAATAACAGAGAGGCCATCCCATCGGGACAATAACAGAGAGGCCATCCCATTGGGACAATAACAGAGAGGCCATCACATTAGGACATAAACAGAGAGGCCATCCCATTGGGACAATAACAGAGAGGCCATCACATTGGGACATAAACAGAGAGGCCATCCCATCGGGACATAAACAGAGAGGCCATCCCATTGGGACAATAACAGAGAGGCCATCCCATTGGGACGATAACAGAGAGACCATCACATTGGGACATAAACAGAGAGGCCATCCCATTGGGACATAAACAGAGAGGCCATCCCATCGGGACATAAACAGAGAGGCCATCCCATCTGGACATAAACAGAGAGGCCATCCCATTGGGACATAAACAGAGAGGCCATCCCATTGGGACATAAACAGAGAGGCCATCCCATTGGGACATAAACAGAGAGGCCATCCCATCTGGACAATAACAGAGAGGCCATCCCATCGGGACAATAACAGAGAGGCCATCACATCTGGACATAAACAGAGAGGCCATCCCATTGGGACAATAACAGAGAGGCCATCCCATCTGGACATAAACAGAGAGGCCATCCCATCGGGACAATAACAGAGAGGCCATCCAATCGGGACAATAACAGAGAGGCCATCCCATCGGGACAATAACAGAGAGGCCATCCCATCGGGACATAAACAGAGAGGCCATCCCATCGGGACAATAACAGAGAGGCCATCCCATTGGGACAATAACAGAGAGGCCATCCCATTGGGACAATAACAGAGAGGCCATCCCATTGGGACATAAACAGAGAGGCCATCCCATCGGGACATAAACAGAGAGGCCATCCCATCGGGACAATAACAGAGAGGCCATCCCATTGGGACAATAACAGAGAGGCCATCCCATTGGGACAATAACAGAGAGGCCATCCCATTGGGACATAAACAGAGAGGCCATCCCATCGGGACATAAACAGAGAGGCCATCCCATCGGGACAATAACAGAGAGGCCATCCCATCTGGACATAAACAGAGAGGCCATCCCATCGGGACAATAACAGAGAGGCCATCCAATCGGGACAATAACAGAGAGGCCATCCCATCGGGACAATAACAGAGAGGCCATCCCATCGGGACATAAACAGAGAGGCCATCCCATCGGGACAATAACAGAGAGGCCATCCCATTGGGACAATAACAGAGAGGCCATCCCATTGGGACAATAACAGAGAGGCCATCCCATTGGGACATAAACAGAGAGGCCATCCCATCGGGACATAAACAGAGAGGCCATCCCATCGGGACAATAACAGAGAGGCCATCCCATTGGGACAATAACAGAGAGGCCATCCCATTGGGACAATAACAGAGAGGCCATCCCATTGGGACATAAACAGAGAGGCCATCCCATCGGGACATAAACAGAGAGGCCATCCCATCGGGACAATAACAGAGAGGCCATCCCATTGGGACACAGCGGTGACTCACCGTCACACAGACCAGGGGGTACCCCGTGGGAGGGTGGGGTCCGGCGGGGGTGGGGAGGGATGGGGGGTCATCGTAGACAAGTAGGGACACTACAACAGGTACCGCCGGAAACATGACCCCCCGAACGCCACCCCCCTCCTCCTCCTCGATGAACACCACAGCCCTGGACACCTGAAAGGGGGGAGTGATGGGGAGGGGAGGTGGGGGGCACATATATGTATGTACTTAATATATCACAGGGAAGCGTTACCGTCAAGTACGTTGGTCTTTCGTAGGTTTTTCGTACCTCACCTGAGTGTCAGCGACCATGCGTGTGTCCAGGGTGAGGTGGAGGGTGAACGTCTCTCTCGTCTCTCTCTCCTCATCGTGGAGAACCTGGACCTCCACCAACCGCTCCGACTGACCTACAGAAAACACCAGCTCTGGGTGGAGAAACACACACGCACACACACACACACACACGCACCCACACACGTTTATCACCCAGATCTAAAGGAGGTGTATGATTTATTTTCATCTACCACACTCCCCCGCCCCCCCCCCAACTCCTCCCTCTCTCCCCCCCTCCTTCTCACCCTGTGACAGAGGGTTGTAGTCTTGTCCAGAGTGGGCGGAGCCATCTTTAGTGTGCACACGCACCACCGACACTCTGGAGACGTCTCCATGGCGGCGCACGGCAACCGTAACCACGGCGACCTGGCCTCGGGCTGCGGGTTCCTTCACCCGGTACCGAGTCTCGGAGAACCGGATCACAGACTCTGAAGGCGTCGGCCAGTCAATCAGTCCGTTAATAAATTAGTCAGGTGGTCATTAGTGATCAATAGAAAATAATAATAACAGCGACATCTTACTGTCTGTTGCGTCAGTGATCCGAATGAGTGTCTCCCTCTGGTCACCTAGCAACAGGCCCACACCTGACTGGCTGATAGGCAATCCAAGGACCAGGCGGAACTCCTCCTCCTTCTCATATTCGGAGTCGTCCACTAGAACCACAATGCACTGCTGCTCCCTCTGTCCTACACACACACACACACACCCACACACACACGCTACTTAAAGGTGCCTCATGCAGCATTTAACATTTAAAATATCAGATAATAACTGTTACATACCATCAGTTAACGTTAAAAAACAGTCTCTGGCAGAGTGTCAGGACTGACACTATCCCCAGTGTCATGGTTGCAAGTAAATCGTAGAAGGCCGGGACATTTGTAGGTGTGTACTTCCTTGAAGGTGTGTGAGGTGAAGGCCAATGACAAGCTTTGTTTGGGTTCATGTAGGCTACACTGAACGCTCCAGAAACGAAGATATACTGAAGCAACGCGAGCAAAAGACAAAAAGAGGGTACAATTTGCATTTGATGGTGAGAGCTGAAGTTTGTGTGGACAGTGATGCAGAGTTGGCCTTTCTACTCGACAAGTAGGTTACATCACCTCTTTTAGCTTGATGGCTAGATAGTCAAGGAAATCTATGTGTAAGTTATTAGATTGATGATGACGGAGAAACAAATATACTACGTAGAAATTAATTCAATGTTCTTGTTTATTTTATTTGCATGAGGGCAGATACGTTTTAGGAAGGTTTCAAAAGTCTTTGGTCGAGACAATAAGCTAACGAGCTAAGTTGTGTCCGAGCAGACACTCCTTGATTCCATTTCTTGCTGGAAAATACAACCTGGTGTTTCTGCGAAACGTCAAGGAAAACAAACATGCATGGTGGGTTGTTTGACTAAACCCTAGGCATAAGCAAATATTGCTTGGAAGAAACAATTTTATTGCCTTCTAGCTAGAAGTGCTCATATTATTGTTCCAGCTAGATTGGTTTACCAATTGGTTGATTGGTTTAGCTGTTTACTTTGTTTATTCTGTGTTCTGTAGATATGGAAAGGTCCCATCAACTTTAACCCCATTTGAAACGAAAGTATTTGTTCATTGTTTCAGCATCGACGGTTGGAAGTGACACTGCTTCAAACAGGTCAGTATGCTCATAGTTTCTAATGACAATGTCAGATCCTAATGGAGTTAAAGAACCAATATTCAACTCACTGCCAATAGGTGGCATTAATTTGCATAGGGCACTTTTAAAGTATGCTAATATATGGATGTCCTAGAAGGATGCTAACACACACAGACAGGCTCACATGTAAAGTTGACTGTCTTTGAAAAAGCTGACTTTCACTAATCCTAACCCTGACCGTAACCTCAATCTTAACATCACCCAACCCTAACTCCAGCCCAAACTTTAACCTCAGTAACATTTACTAACACAGTCCTAACGCCTAACTCCAGCCCAAACTTTAACCTCAGTAACATTTACTAACACAGTCCTAACGCCTAACTCCAGCCCAAACTTTAACCTCAGTAACATTTACTAACACAGTCCTAACGCCTAACTCCAGCTCAAACCGTAACTGTTGCCATGCCAACATTTCAGCCAGTAGAAATGGTCCCTTCAGTCAACTTCTGATTGAACCAAATTTTGTGACATTTCTGTCCCCGTCACGTAGTTAAATCAGAAAGACACCTGGTCTGAAGGTGATGATTGATTGGTCGGTGTCTGGTCTCTCGTCGTAGTCCATCATCACCCTGGCGGATCCCTGACGAGTGTAGCATCTGACCACGGAGGTGTGGCCTAGGTCACCACAACGGATTACCACAGCAACTGCCTGCCCGTCGGCCTCGTCGACATGGAGCTCCGCCTCCTGGAACTGTACCCTGGGTGCTAAGACAGTATAGGTGTGAAGTGTTATGAAGGCTCTATAGGACATGAACTAACAACAGAGACAGCTGAGAAAACTGCTGAAGTAACAGAGAGGGACGATTGGGATGTTTTATCCCATCAAGATGTGCAACCAATTAGTGTGTACCTATGTGTGGGTTTGTGTTTATGAGTGTGTTTCTGTGTGTGTGTGTGTGTACCTGTGTGCGTATTTGTGTTTATGAGTGTGTTTCTGTGTGTGTATATGTGTGTGTGTTTGTGTGTGTATAGCTGTGTGTGTTTTAACTTTTATAACTTACAATCAGATATGGTGTCATCAATGATCACAGTGGCCAGGCTGGGTCGACCCAGTGATGCTTTACTGGGCATGCTCAGAACCAACTGAAACGACTCCTCCCCCTCCATCACTGGACTGCCCAGATCATCCAAGATGGCTACCTTCACTCTCACCACTGTCACGCCCGGAGGGAAGTCAACACCACGCCCGATGCCGACGTAGTCCGATCCCCCTGGGGGAGAGAGAATGAGATGAAGGGTGAGAAAGAGAGAGAGAGAAAGAGGGGGGGGGGGGGGGGGCGAGGGCGAGAAGGGGGATGGGGTTTATAAAATACAAGAAATACAAAACTGGAAAAGGTGGACACAAATGGTGATGAAATAAGAAGAAAGACTGTAAGAAAAAGCTACAAACAATGAAAGAAAAGAAGAGAGATAAAGAGAGAGAGATAAAGAGAGAGAGAAAGGGGGGGGGGGGAATTAAAATAGTTTTGTCCTCCTACCCAGTGCGCTGACAGGTTGTGTAGATCGGGAACGCAGCATGACTGATGCATTATGGGACAGATCAGTACCTGACCTCCACACAGTGACCTCCAGATGACCACAGCTCTCATCTACAGAGTACTGAGACTGTCCCAGATACACAGAGGGACCTGGAGGAGAGGGGGGGAAAGAAAAACAGTCATCAGAAACTGGTCTGAAAAGGAGGGGGAAGGACATTGCAACGTGTTTTCTTTACAGTAATATCATTGTTACACATATTTATGAAAGTGTGAAAACTGTCCTTGGAATTAAGTTTTTCAGACCAGTCAGTTACAACAAGAACTGAACTCCTTCCCTTACAAACACACAAACACACACACAGATGGACAAACACACACAAACACACACATACACAGATGGACAAACACACAGAAACACACACATACACAGATGGACAAACACACACATACACAGATGGACAATCACACACAAACACACAAACACACAGATGGACAAACACACACAAACAGATGGACAAACACACACACAAACAGATGGACAAACACACACAAACAGATGGACAAACACACACACAAACAGATGGACAAACACACACACAGATGGACAAACAACCACTCTGTTCACCGTCGGCTGCATGAGGCAGGATGACCACTCGTGTCCTGTTACGCACTGTCTGCACCCGCCCCCCCACAGCGTTGCCTAGGGTTACAGTGAAGGTCTCCGCCCCTTCGTAGAGCGAGTCGTCGATGATGAGCACACGACACTCCGACTCGGACTCCCCGCTGTCGAACCGCAGCACACTGCCCCGGTCCTCCGGCCGAGAGATGTAGTCAGAGAACGACAGGACTGTCCTGGCAACAGTTCCCACGGCTGACTCTGTCAGGAGAGAGATGTAGTCAGAGAACGACAGGACTGTCCTGGCAACAGTTCCCACGGCTGACTCTGTCAGGAGAGAGATGTAGTCAGAGAACGACAGGACTGTCCTGGCAACAGTTCCCACGGCTGACTCTGTCAGGAGAGAGATGTAGTCAGAGAACGACAGGACTGTCCTGGCAACAGTTCCCACGGCTGACTCTGTCAGGAGAGAGATGTAGTCAGAGAACGACAGGACTGTCCTGGCAACAGTTCCCACGGCTGACTCTGTCAGGAGAGAGATGTAGTCAGAGAACGACAGGACTGTCCTGGCAACAGTTCCCACGGCTGACTCTGTCAGGAGAGAGATGTAGTCAGAGAACGACAGGACTGTCTTGGCAACAGTTCCCACGGCTGACTCTGTCAGGAGAGAGATGTAGTCAGAGAACGACAGGACTGTCCTGGGAACAGTTCCCCTGGCTGACTGTCAGGAGAGAGAACGACATAAGGAAGAAGGATGGGATGAAGAAGAATCTAGATGTCTCTAATCCAGGTCGAACCCCAATGCTCCCAGCTGGTTATGGTAAATGAGAATGTGTTCTCAGTCAGGCATGCTGGGTAATTAGACAGATTAGAAAGAAGGAGAACATTATTACCCTGCTGTGTGTAACAGAGAACCATGAGTTCATTGGTGAGATCTCCAGTCCTTCTGACGGGGATGACAGCATGTCCAACGTCCTCCTCCACCCTCAACTCTGACTGGACGAAAAACACTACACACTCTACATGAGGAGTGGGAGACACACACACACACAAATACAGACAGACACACAGGTTTTGTTATCATCCACAGCCAGTAAATCTGTCAGGTTGAGTGGAATCAGTCACTGTTATTAATGATTATTGTTAGTGATGGTGGTTAAAGATGTATTGAATACCACTGTTAATGTGTTGATTATGTATTGAATAATGGATAAGGCATTGATTATGTATTGAATAATGGATGTATTAATGATCAATAAGACCCCTACCATCCTCAGGGTCCAGTATCTCTACGGTAACAGAGCTGGGCTGTTCTATCAATGTCATCACCGGCTCGGACAGGACCAACTGGAACCTCTCCGTACCCTCGTACACCTGGTCGTCGTGGATACGAAGGCGCCAGGTGGCCATGCTCTGACCCGGGTTAAACTGCACCTGTCTTGGGGGCGTTGTCTGGTAGTCCCACCCCCGCTCCGCTGTGATGTCGTTTATACTGACGGCTGGTGGAAGTGACCAAAAAGGAATTGTGTTATGCACACAATTAGGTAAACAACACAGAAATATTACTGACAGAATAAGAGCTTGTACTAAAATGCTCAAATGAAAAATTGCAATGAAAAGTGAATGTCACATTAATATGCAACAGATGTTTTTCTTAAATGCAGCTTAATTTTTAAAATACTATGACGTTAACGTTCACATCATTGTAATAATGTAGCAATTACTATTAAATGTACATTTCATTGGGGTACTATCACCTTAAAGATAACTTATGTCATTATTACTCACTGACAAACGAGGTCTCCCCCAGGTGGCCCCTCCTCCTCAGAACGACCTGTAGGAACTGGGAGTTCTCCTGCACCACGTAGAGCCTTGACTCCATGGAAACCCAGGCCCACTGGAGCCGGAATGGCCACGCTGTCGTACGGGTTCCTCCTGGAGAGCGGTGCATGACAGTACAGAACACAATGACTAGAACCAAAATGGCTTTTAGTTCCAGACAGTCCACCCCTCCCTCTCACTCTCTCTCCAACATGTTCTGTTTTATTCAATCAAAGGTTTTCTCTTTCTTTTGCGTGTTTTGGTCGAGTGTGTGTTACTTCCTCCCTTTCTCTTTCTCAGTTTCTGGGTCTAAGCTCATTCTCAAGGCGTCAGACGGATGGGACATGTTTAGACCAACATAGCACAGGGATCCTAATAGGAGTGTAAATAGATGGTGAAAATAGTTGATTGGTTTTTGCTCTTCTCAGTTAGCTGCCAAAACTTTAAGGAATGCCAAGAGTGTATTTACTAACTGGCAGTTTGTGAAAAAGAAAAAGACACCACCACCATAAGAATAATGTCTGGTAGTTCCAGTTTATGGGGACAAAGAATCCTGGAATTAGATACGGACAGTAGTTCTCCTTAAGCCATGTCTAGTCCATCAAGAAGAGAAACAGAACTCTGATAGTAAAAATGAAAATATGCTCTTCTCATGGATCCGTTGTCTTGGATTAAAACTCAGAGAGCGATACATGGATAGAAGAGACAGAGAGATGGACAGACTGACAGGGAGATGAAAAGACAGCCAGACAGAAGGAGAGAGTGAGAGAGGAAGACAGAGAGACAGAAGGAGAGAGTGAGAGAGGAAGACAGAGAGTAGGACAGACTGACAGAAGGAGAGAGTGAGAGAGGAAGACAGAGAGACAGAAGGAGAGAGTGAGAGAGGAAGACAGAGAGACAGAAGGAGAGAGTGAGAGAGGAAGACAGAGAGACAGAAGGAGAGAGTGAGAGAGGAAGACAGAGAGACAGAAGGAGAGAGTGAGAGAGGAAGACAGAGAGAACTTTAACTGGTACCGTTGCCTTGGACTGTAAAACGGAACACATCTCCGGTTGAGTTGACTCCGTCACGGAGAATATAACAGATTCTCCCCGTGTTAATATCATCTGACAGGGACAGAGAGAAGGCATGTCCCATCAGTTTAGACTCTCCTAAAAACATCAGTTTTTGACGCTCCTAAAAATGACACAATAATCTCTTTTGACCCACCCTGAGAGAAGGAGCTGACGCTACTGTTGCCCCTGGCAGTGTTGATTATGGCCCCCCAGCTAGGACCCTCGGACACCCAGAAGGTGATGTCCTGCCTGGGGTGGCCTCGCTCCACACTCCCCTGGTTCCTCCGGTCCTCCTGGTTCTCCACCTCCAGGAACTTTCTGGTGAGCACCTTGCCCAGCTGCCCTGAATCAGAGCCACATGGAGCGTTTGAAGGTGGTCAATCTCCTTTTGTCCCTAGTCACATTATCATCCAAAATCTCATTCCAGAATAAAAGTCCCACCTGGCAAAACAATCACCCGTTAAGAAGACAAAATAACAGAAACCTACAGAGCAATGAAGGCCACTCCCTCAACAACCCTCCAACAACCAGCTGCTCACATGAACCTCATCTATCCACTGTAATTGGGATTCATGGGGGTTTGCCTCAGACTTTTTGACAAGGTCAGAACCCATTTTAAGAATAAGGTTCTTTATTGGTAGGAGTCCAATTCCAAAATGTTGATCTTAGTACAGAAATGTCTACACATAGTACACCTTTAATAATGTATATAATGCCACATAGTACACCTTTAATAATGTATATAATGCCACATAGTACACCTTTAATAATGTATATAATGCCACATAGTACACCTTTAATAATGTATATAATGCCACACAGGATACATAGGAAATAATAGTTTATTTGTATTTCTCTCTCTCTTTCAGTCTCTCTGTCTCGTTTTCTGACTGTCCTTCTCTGCCAGTCTCTCTTTCTGTCTCTCTCTCTCTCTTTCTGTCTCTGTCTGTCTCTCTCTCTTTGTCGCTCTCTGTTACACTGACCTGTATGGAGAATGGTCAGTGTAGATACAGGCTTGTTGACCCCAATCCTCAGTCCTGTATGACGGAGCACATTAACCTGTATCTCCAGCGTCTGAGGTAGAACGGTCACACGGCCTGTCTCTGGATAGACATAGAACTCAGTGTGGGTTCCGTCGGTGACTGTAAACAAGAAACGGTCATGAGCAGCGTTTGAAGTTTGGTCATGTTTATAAAAGACTAGGTTCTCCATCAGGTCCAGTTTGGTGAACATCCTGGCCACACGCGTCCCGTTATGGAGGAGTCGTCCGTGGAGCGGTGGCTGGGTGACGGTGAAGAAGATCTGGCTGTCTGGAGTGTCTCTGTCTTCTACACTCAGCTCAAACGGTGTGATTAGCTTGGTCTCTCCTCCACCCAGGACCAGACTGGAACAACAACATCAGTTACAGCACTAATACCCACAATCAGTTACCATAGGAACAGAAGGAAGGATGGATGAAGGATGGCGGACGGATGTGTGGTTAAGTGGTTGGTTGTATGGGTGGATGGATGTTTGGGTGGTTGTCTGGATGTCTGGGTGGATGGTTGTTTGGGTGGTTGTCTGGGTGGATGGTTGTTTGGGTGGTTGTCTGGGTGGGTGGTTGTCTGGGTGGGTTGATCACCTGTGAATGGTCAGGACAGGGATTTTATTGTCCACGTCTGTGATAGAGACTCTGAAAGTCCGGCAGACCACATTATGTCCATCAGTGACCTGGGAAAACAATGCCCAGTCATCTTTGTAGTGTTGGGAATCATTTAACCCTGGTTGCAAGAACTTCAGTACTAACGATCTGAAAATATTTCAAGCTAGCAAATGATGACCTCTGACCTGAAACTCGAAGCTGTCCATCCTGGCCTCGTCCTCCGCAGTGTGAACATAGAAAACCTTACTACCGGCTAGCTGGAGTTGCGTAAATGTTGTCACAGCAAAACCGGGCCAGTCTGTGATCTCCAGACGACCTCTAGCAGGGTTGCGAGTTAATATAAAGGTCAGGCGCTCGTCAGGGGAGTTCAGGTCGGAGGTGCTGAGGAGATCAGTAGTCAGGAGAGCCCGTCCCCCTTCTCTTAAGGTCAGGCCCCTATTCACTACAACAACAGGGAAAACTGTGTCCAACCCCCTGACCGTCACATAGAAGTAGCGGTCGATTAACGGGTTCACTCCATCAGTGATGTCAAACTTGATGAGATCATGGACGCCGCCGATCCCTGTGTGTTGGTAGCAGATCAGACCCGAGTCAACGTCGCTCTGGGTGAAGTTCATACCGGCCGTTATATTTACTAACATCTGCTGTGAAGACACAAGACCTGAAGGAAGGATGAAAAGAAAGTGTCAAAACAAGGCCGCCTATCAGATCACACACCCCTGGGTCAAAGTGTAATACATGAAAGAACAGAATTGGACTCCAAATTGGTGAGTGTGAAGATATTGTGTCCTCCACATTCTCATATTGACATTGACAAGCCCTTGTGTATGTGGATGACTGTCCTATATTGAAAAATTTCACTGAAAATTAGATGCTGGAATGTAAGAAGAGCCTTTACTTTGATGTGATTTGGAAAACATATATTGCAGGCAGCCCTGCTCTGGCTCCTGGCGGATAATATAGATCAAAGTCCCATCCTCAGAGTCCAGATCTGTGGCTTTGAGGATCTTGTTGGTGATGAGCTTTGACTCGCTGATTTCCACCTCCAGCCCAGCATTGATCGCTAGGCGAGGTGTCTCGTCGTCGACCGGTATCACAGCGATAATAATGTTTGTGTCTACAACGTGTTTTCCATCTGACAGTCTCACGGTGAAGTTGTCGTGTCTTGTCTCAGAGTCGTCGTGCTCGTAGACGATCGTGGATCCGGTTCGGATCTGTTGCAAGGTGAATGTCACCACGGTAACGGTGCCAGTCGGCAGGTGCTGAATGATTTTCCCGTGTTTGGGAGGAACCAGAACCTGGAATTCTAGAACGTCACCTGGAATGTCGAGGTCAACTGCATTGAGGATAGGAAGGTCAAAGGTCAGGCTCATCCCTTCCATGACAACAAACTCCCGTGTAAACACTCGAGGCTCCTCATCATTGGCCGGCACGATGACAACTGTTAAAATGTTAATCTCTGATAGGTTGATTCCGTCGGAACACTGGAGCGTTATCCGATCCTCAACGGGTTCTATTCCTTTATGTATACTCTGAGCATATACAACATTCCCAAGTCTGACTTCCTGAAACTGTAATAAAGTCACAGCAATTCCTGCTCTGGACTTCTCTGATCCAGGCCCAGGTGAGGTGATCTCGAGGTAGCCGAAGGCAGGCTTGACCAGGATGGAACAGATCACATCGTCTGGGTTGGTGTCTGGGTCCTCCACTCTGATGTTCTCAACAGTGACTACCTGTTTTTCTCCTTCCGTGACGATGATACGACTTCCGATGTGCAGGACGGGTGGACTGCTGTCGACTGGAACTATTGACACCTGAACTCTAACCTTTTGAATGACCCTGTCGCCCCTTGGGATCCCTGGACCAACCACTGTGAGAATGAAGCTGTCGCTGCGTTCCCTGGGCCAAACCTCGCCACCGGTGTGGGTGTAGGTCACCTCGCCGTCGACGATGTCACGCAGCGTCAGCCTTTCGCAGGGCGTGCCATGCATCTGGATGACCCCGAAGTGGGGCGGTTGGTCAATGAGAAAGGTCACTACCATGATGTCATCACTGTGCGTCCAGCTGTCCCCTGTGATTTGAATCCGTCCATTTTTATTTACCGCTGTGGTGATATGGAGCTCTTCCGCTTTTCGAGGGGCTGCCGGTAAAGTTGACATAACGACTGAAGTAACAACGTTGATCCTAATTACCACAGGAACTTTGTGGTGTCCGTCACTAACGTCCACTTTGACCACATCAATTCCCAGTCCGTTACCTCCGTGAATGTAGATTACCACACCCCTGTTGATGTCCGCTACCGTGAAGTGCTTCCCAACGGACAGGTCAACCCCAACACACCTCAGCACCCCAAACTGTGGGGTCTGGGTCACGATGAACGTGATGTTGTCTGTACTCGTGTCTTGGTCGGTAGCGTCCAACACATCCCTAGTGAACACATAGGTATTCCTTGCACTGATATTGAGATCAACACCAATGCTGGAGACTATCGGAGGCTTGTTATCTAACGGCAGCAGGTTGATGGTGAAAATCCCTTCTGCAGCATTGCCTGCTGTATCCTGGACGACAAAGGTAAACTGGACGACTCTAGGAGTCACCCCCAGGTCGACATCCGGTGGTTGATAGGCTACTTTGAGGTGGTTGACCTGGGCCTGGGTGAACTCAGTGACCCCAACACCAGGGTGGTCAGTGAAGACGATTTGGCCCAGTGACGGAGGATTCACAATGGTGTACTTTAGGTCTCTATCGTCAGAGTCCACGTCCGTGAAATGCAAACACGTCTTCCATATTGGTGTTAGTTCATACTCTTTGACGTTTAGGACAAGAGTTGAACCAGGGAAAGTTTCAGGTGCAAGGTCATCGATTGGCTCGATCTGGATGAGGAAAACAGTATCTTCTGATTGGTTGGGTGGCATGTTGTCGTCCTGACAACGGAACACCAGCTGGTCTGTGACCGCTGAGGTGAAACGAGGTCCGATGTGTCGGTAGGACACTTTTCCTTCCACAAGGTTTCGTTGGAACCATTCAGTGATGATGCGTTCGTAGACCTGCGTGGCAGAATTGAAGGTCCATCCAGTGAGGTCAGCAGGTGGGCGTGGCTCAGTCAGGATCACCTGGGAAGTAAATTATAATAACCATACTGTTTGAAGCGCTCTTTATAACAGAGGCTAAATGAAAAACAATGAAGAATCAAGGACAATCTCACCTGTCCAATGTTGGAGAACGGCGCCACAAGGACAAACTTCAGTGCTGAATCTTCGGAGTCAATGTCCGTTGCGCTCAACAGCGCGGATGACATCACTTTGGTCTCCTTCCGGTGCATGACCAACCCGGTGTTGACGCTGACCACAGGAGCTTCGTCGTCCGCTGCGATGATCGTCACCGGGAACAGGAAGTCGACACTGTGGCGTCCGTCCGTCATTCGGAAAAGGATGTTGTCAGAGAACGTTTCTGATCCGTCGTGCGCATAGACGACCACTCCACCGTCGATTTCTGCCGGCGTGAAAAACTCCCGTGGCTGCGGATACCCAGACGGTGGTCCAAGGACTGTCAGAACGCCGTGCTGACAACCTCGGAGGACACTGATCTTCACGTCTGATAGATTGTCTTCGTCACTGATCCGGAGGTTGAGGTTGGATGACAGCGGACGAGACTGGCCCTTGAACAGCACCTGAGGAGGGGGGAGAGAGGGGGAAAGGGGGAAGAGAGGGAGGGAGAGAGGGAGAGCGCCAGTTGTTGGGCGTGTTATGAACTGAGAAAGTGAACTGAATGTTTTCTCCATTCGACTCGTAAGATAGACCGTCGGTGTGCTGACTAGGAATGTCCGTAAATAGTCTCACCCGAGTGGTGCGTGCCTGTATGGTTGCCTGCGTTTGTGTGTGTTCGTGTGTGTGCATGTACCTGTCCGGTATTCCTGGTGACTACAGGAGCCAGTGTGTTCATGGGTTTCACCACAATCATGAAGGAAAAACGGTCGGAAGTGGCCCCATCTGTGTCCATCACCTCCAGCTCCATGTGGAACACTCTCTCCTGTTCAGAGTCCTGGAGGAGGGGATTCATTCATGTATTCATGTCGTTACGTATTCATGTAATTACATATTCAGGTCATTTTGTTTTCCTGTAACCAACCACCAGTGTACATTACACTTTCCATATCCACTTTACACATTGGAACCCCTGATACTCACCCCGTCTGGCGGCCTGTAGGCCATCTTCAGGTCCTTCACATCTCTCTGACAGAAAGATGTGATTGGTCGGCTGTGGTCGTCTGTGCTGATGACTTCACCCTGTCCGGGAGCCAATGGAGTGATCATGTTGAAGACGAGGTCATCAGAATGTGATTCCACATCCTCGGCAGCCAGCATGTCAGTGGTGATGGCTGTCATCACAAACTGGTCCACCTGGGAAATATGTAAATATGTATGTTGAACAGAGTAATCAGAATTACATTAGTATGTTTTGTAAATAAATGTTTTAATTAAACTGGTATATTTTGTAAATCCATGTTTTAATTAAAGCAGTAAGTTTTGTAAATAAATGTTTTAAATTAACTGGTATGTTTTGTAAATAAATATTTTTATTAAACCAGTATGTTTTGTAAATAAATGTTTTAATTAAACCGGTATGTTTGTAAATACATGTTTTAAATTAACTGGTATGTTGTGTAAATAAATGTTTTAATTAAAGCAGTAGGTTTTGTAAATAATTATTTTTATTAAACCAGTATGTTTGTAAATAAATGTTTTAAATTAACTGGTATGTTTTGTAAATAAATATTTTTATTAAACCAGTATGTTTTGTAAATAAATGTTTTAATTAAACCGGTATGTTTGTAAATACATGTTTTAATTTAACTGGTATGTTTTGTAAATAAATGTTTTAATTAAACCGGTATATTTCATAATTAATTTTTTAATTAAACCAGTATGTTTTGTAAATAAATGTTTTTATTAAACCATTATGTTTGGTAAATAAATGTTTTAATTTAACCGGTATGTTTTGTAAATAAATGTTTTCATTCAACCGATATGTTTGGTAGTTTAATGTTTTAATTAAACCAGTATGATTGGTAAATTAATTATTTGATTAAATCAGTATGAGTTGTACCTCCATCATCATCATGGAGAGAAAGCTCGGTCTGGGAGGAGAGTTGGTGATCCCGTCTCTTATCCTTTAAAACCCATAAAAATGAATAAAAAGTAGAATACACAAATGATCTTAAACAAGATGTAATACCAGAGCACCAGATAACACGAGAAAACGTGATAACATGATGACACGTTTTATCGTGAAAAACACATAATAATTGTGTTATCACGTGATAAAACACGACAGCGTGTCTGTTTTGAATGAAAATCAAACACAAGAAAAGCAAGAAAAGACAAGAAAACCAAGAAAACCAACCTGACTGTGATCTGGAAGTACTCCTGCTGGGCGATCCTCCCCTCCCTGTCCCAGACCTCCACCAACATGGGGATGTAGTCTCGCCATGATGAGGCAGAGGAAGGCTGGAGTTTATACCGAACTGACATTTTGAAGAAAGACTCGCAGTCCATCGGCTGACCATCGGCGCCGTCGTTCAGCAGGATTCCATATCTGGGAAAACCACCGGTTTGGACCAGCGAGGTGAGCTCACACCGTGAAATGGAACCTCCGGAACCAACGGGGAACCGAATCCCCAAGCTCTTACCATCGATGGTGTTGGAGATCCCGTCCGGGTCTCCCACGACCAATGGAGCATTTAAAGTCACCACATTATGAATGTTCTTGGTCGCCTCAACCGTTAACGTGAGCGGTACCACCAGAGAATCCGTCGGCGTGTCGTACCGCACCTGTAACTTCACTCTATCCTTGGTGACAACCTTTGACCCAAAGTGAGTGTACCTCACCTGTCCTCGTTCGAACGCGCAGGGGAATTTCTTTGGCGTGAGCGTTCCCAGGTTGAACACCCCATCGTGGTGGAGGACCGTGACGACACAGCGGTCGCCTGGTAGGACTCTGGTCACCAGATCATGGAGAGGGTCCAAGGAGACCCAGGAACCCTGGGGGACCTTGATCTCTCTGTGGCCCAGGACGATGGACCCCGGCTTGGGTCGGGGCCTTTGATGATACTGGTGCCAGTTGGTTCCTTCCACACACAAACAGCAGAGATCCAGAATGATCCAGACACCAAGGAACGTCCGAGATAAAGACTGCCTGCGTTCTGTAGGTGTTGTTCGGTCCCGTTCTGACGGACACTGTTCTCCCTCAGCTGTTAGAAACATTGTAATCGGTCCACCAGTGTCTCTGTCTCAACTGCTCTGGGTCTCCGTAGTGGAGGACCTTTAAACCCACAAACATACTCCTCTTTCTTAGTCCCTCCTCTTTCTCAAACACACCCCTCCTACCTCTGTCTTTACTGTGCCCCACATCTGACCCCCTCTTTTCCTCTCCATCTACCCCTCTACCTTTGTGAACCTTCTCTCTCCCGACACAAACATTGGCACTGAATGAATTCCCACCAAACTGAGGAAAACCTCCCCTGTGGACCAATAACTTATCCACAGATCTCTTAAACACACATTATATCAACACAACAAGTCCCTTAAACACATATTATATCAACACAACAAGTCCCTTAAACACATATTATATCAACACAACAAGACCCTTAAACACATATTATATCAACACAACAAGACCCTTAAACACATATTATATCAACACAACACAACACAAGTCCTTGGTTGAAAAAACTTTATTCTGAAAGAGAACCACACCGAAATTGTCCGCTTTTGTTGCAATTCATGTTTAACATAAAAACACCCACAAAAAAAGTATTTAAAAAAATGAAGGGATTACTAAAATCACACGGTGTCTCGATGAAGGGATTACATGAAGGATCCTAAGTTTCACTGTACATTGTGTATTTCATTGAGAACATAATAACGTAAAAATGGTCAATGAAAGCCAAAATCACCAACCGATTGAGGAATGGATTCACACTCAAAAAGCTAAAGTAACTACTGTGAATTTCATCACGGCAACACATTGTTACTCAGTAGTGTGTATGGTCCCCACATGCCTGTAGGCATGCCTGACAACATCTGGGCATGCTCCTGATGAGATGTTACAAAAAATAGGGCATAGAGGAACCTTTTTACCCACTGACTAATTTAGGTGTGTGTGTCTGTCTGTCTGTCTATACATCCAGACTGATGTCACTGAAAACACCAACTGAACCCATGGGGTCAAAGGTCAGGCCAAGAGTGTCAGGGAAAATTGCCATAGCAACATTATTGTTGTTGGCATTCTGCTCCTTGTCTCCAGCGTCTGACTTGTTTGACAGCTTGTCACTCAGGTCCAGGTCCAAGCTAAAGCCCACCCTCTTCACTGGTGGAGTCAGACTGATCTCAGAGCAGAGATTGAAGATGTCTTCATCATCATCATCATCCTTCTTCTCTATTGCTAGATGGGTTGGGGGGAGGGATAGAGGGAGAGCGAGTATGAGAATACATTTCATTACATTTTAACAACTTCTGACCAAGATACTTCAGAAACTGTGAATAGATGGTGTTAAAACAGGTGTCATTAGTTAGGTCTCATAATGTCTCAAATCTTTTAGCCAATAAGCATTCTGTATTTGAACCACCCAGTTTAGGTGATAAGGTACGCGTGGGGTGTGGGTCTGTTGCCAAGACGCCACCTCGAAGCCTTTGGACCGAGCACATTTCTCATTTCATTTATTGCTGTGTATTTCAGCCTTTTGAATCAGAACTGATGCAATGACAATGGGAATGCTGAGTGCTACCTTTCATTCAAGAGTGTTTAAAATCCAGCAGGATTTTAATCTAGCAGGAGAACTGTTTAAAAATTACAGCACGTTCTGTTTTCATGAATCTGGGACCAGCCTACCGTTCTCTCCAGGGGACATGGTGGCGTCGGGCTCCCCAGCCGACCCGTTGGGCACCGGGGTCTGGGGGTCTTCCTCAGCCCTGCCCTCAGCCCCACCCTGGCTAATGCTCTCAAACCCTCCAGCCTTCTCTGGAACCGCCACACAGAAATGCATGAAGATATGTTATGTTCAGACATTACAATACACATTCAGTTTAGATATAACTATAACATTCAGGTTAGATATAACTATAACATTCAGTTTAGATATAACTATAACATTCAGGTTAGATATAACTATAACATTCAGTTTAGATATAACTATAACATTCA
Source organism: Esox lucius (assembly GCF_011004845.1). Lineage (NCBI taxonomy): Eukaryota > Metazoa > Chordata > Actinopteri > Esociformes > Esocidae > Esox > Esox lucius. The sequence continues at coordinate 3,059,238 of NC_047592.1, read as the reverse complement.
GGTTAGATATAACTATAACGTTTAGGTTAGTTTCATATTCAGAAAGACAGTGACACATTTAATCTGCAGTTTTATTTTTAGAATGCCAAGGATATATTTAATACAGATATACTACTCGGTTACCTTTGGTGGGTTCAAAGGTTCCGGGTTGTTCCATGCCAGTGAGCGGGGTCTCATGGTCGTAACCTGGTCGTTGCAGGTCAAACGAGTATCTCTGAAAAGAAACAATATAAACAAAACATGGAATATCCTATCTCCACCAGGCAGTGCCAGCAACACCAAGACCGGCAAGTAACGCCAGCAACACCAAGACCGCCAGGCAAAACTGAGACCACCAGGAAACACCGTCAACACCAAGACCACCAGGCAACCCCAGCAACACCAAGACCGCCAGGTAACGCCAGCAACACCAAGACTGCCAGGTAACACCGGCAACGCCAAGACCACCAGGCAACACTGAGACCGCCAGGCAATGCCGGCAACACCAAGACAGCCAGGCAACCCCAGCAACACCAAGACCGCCAGGCAATGCCTGCAACACCAAGACTGCCAGGCAACACTGAGACTTCCAGGCAATGCCGTCAACACCAAGACTGCCAGGCAACACCAAGATTGCCAGGCAACACCAAGACTGCCAGGCAACACTGAGACTGCCAGGCAAAACCAAGACTGCCAGGCAACACTGAGACTGCCAGGCAATGCGGTCAACACCAAGACTACCAGGCAATCCCATCAACACCAAGACTGCCAGGCAACACTGAGACCGCCAGGCAACGCCAAGACTGCCAGGCAACACTGAGACCGCCAGGCAACGCCAAGACTGCCAAGCAACACTGAGACCGCCAGGCAACGCCAAGACTGCCATGCAACACTGAGACTGCCAGGCAACACTGAGACTGCCAGGCAACACCAGTATTACCATCTACACCAAGACCGCCAGGCAACATGGTCAACACCAAGACCGCCAGCACCCAAACATTTAATGAATGTGCCTACAGAAGAGGAACACTATAAATGTCACAGGGGGGTCAACTGGGAAAAGCAACAGAAAAACGCTGAACATAAGCAAAGTGCCTTTTACATTTTTACACACCCCTTTTTACTATCGAATGAAGGACATACACTGATGAGCCAACACATTTTGACCACTCACAGGTGAAGCGGGTAACATTGTTCAGCTCCTAACAAGGGCACATGTCAAGGTCTGGGTAGATTAGATGGTACAATCAGTTCTCGTAGTCAACATGTTGGATGCAGGAGAAATGGGCAGGAGTAAAGTCCTGAGTGACTTTGACAAGGGCCACATTGTTATGGCCAGACGACTGGGTCTGAAAGGGCTTGGTTTGTGGGGTGCCCCCGTTCAGCTGTGGTGAGTACCAACTGACATTGGTATAAGGAGGGACAAACCACAAACCAATGACAGGATGTTGGCAGCCCAAGGCTCCTCAATGCATGAGGACAACAAAGGCTATCCCATCTGGTCCAAACCGACAGGAGGGTCCAATGTGGCACAAGTCAGTGAAAATGTTAATGATGAACACAATGCATCACACCATGCAGCATATGGGCCTGCGTAGCTGCAGGCCTGTCAGAGTGCCCATGATGACCCCTGTGACCACGGTCGAAAGAGTTGGCACTTTATGAGCGCTGGCACTTTATGAGCGCTGGCACTTTATTAGCGTTGGCACTAATATGCTGTTGGAGGGTTCTTGGAGACATGAACCCACAACAAGCATATTAGGAAGTTGGTCATTATGTTTGACTCATCAGTGTACATTACACACTAGCAATATAGTAAGATCAATGGTTTGTAAAACATCTATAATGAATTCTCACCCTGGACTTCTTTCTCAGGAAGTAGATACCAAACAGCACAAAGAAAATGGCCATTAATATGAAGAACAGGATTACGTAACCTAGAATAGAGATGGGGATTAGCGGAATGGGGAGTTGAGAGGATGCAGGAGGGAGGAGCGGAATGGGGAGGTCAGGGGATACAGGTGGGAGGAGCGGAATGGGGAGGTGAGAGGATGCAGGAGGGAGGAGGGAGAGAAAGAGTGAAGGAGGGAGGGATAGAAGATGGAAGGAAGGGATAAGGGGAGAGAGTTGGAGGGTGAGAGAGGGGAGAGAGAGAGAGCAGGGAGACAAAGAGGAGAGACAGGAGAGAGAGGGGCGGGGGGGGGCAGAGAAGAGGGATATGGGAGAGAAAAGGGGAGGGGAGAGGTGTGAGAGTGAGATAGAGGTGAGAGAGTTTAGAAAGACAGGGGAGACAGAGGGGAGAGAGAAAGGGGGTGAGGGGGGAGAGAGTGATGGGGAGGGAGAGAGAAGAGAGAAATGGGGGAGAGAAAGTTAGACAGGGAGAGTAACATTTAGAGAGTGTAGTTAGTCACAGTTAAAACAATAAACCGGAGGAGAAAATGACTCAACATTCCCAGTGAAGATACAGTACCTATTGCATCACTGGATCCTGTGATAGTTTCCATCGACACAAAACAGCAGCAATGAATCAGTTAACAGACAAACACAGAAAGAGAAAGACAGAAATGTCAGATTCTCATTAATTAGACAAACAGAATGTCATAAACATTTCTGCATGAAGTGTATAAGACAAACAGGATGACGTAAATGTCTGAATATCATTTATCAGGCCCAGAACCAACAGAGCAGACAGAGCAGACAGACAGACAGAGCAGACAGAGCAGACAGACAGACAGAGCAGACAGAGCAGACAGACAGACAGAGCAGACAGAACCGACAGAGCAGGCAGAACCGACAGAGCAGGCAGAGCAGACAGACAGACAGAAAGACTACAATACAAATGGGTGCAGACGTTTTTGTTATTTTTTGAAAAACACAACGAGGGATCACGCCTAACTGACCTTTTTCATCTAGCAGGCTAGCAGTGTGATCGTGTGAATATGTGTGTGTGTGGGTGTGCGTGCGACTGGCTTGCGTGTGTGTGCTTCTGTGTGTGTGTGTGTGTTTGTGTGTGTGTGATTGAGTGGTTGTGTCCCTGTTACAGTTGCTGTAGACGAGCAGCAAGACAAAGCGTAATAGTGGCATGCTAGCTGTGGTTAAAGGCCGGAAGACAGACAGAGCAGACCCACACACTCCCTGCTCCACTGACATTTACGTCAACTAGTGTAACACAAGCTGAAGACAAACCGACTATCGTAAGGGAACCTCACACACGTCGTCCATTACCCTGTCGTGCGCCTGTCATGGTGGTCTGAACGACATCTGTCCCCGCGGCAGTGGTCACCTTTGCCTCTGATTGGCCGATGGTTTGCACCAGCTGCGGTGTCCCTGTGGTAACGGTCGAAGTGGGTTCGGTTGACGGGGGTACGACCGTGGTCTGGTCCTGGGACGGGTTGTCGCCACCCGTGGCATTGCTGCTGGTGTGGGTGGAGTCCGTTATGACCGGGGTCGTGGGCGGCGGGGCTGTGGAAGTCCTCTGGGTGCAGTTGAGTGAGGATGTGTTAGCGGGTGTGGGAGTGTCATTGGCTGTGGTAACGACCTTCTGGTTCTCGTTTGGCTGTGATCCTGTGTCTGTAGAGGATCTTATGTCTGTAGGGGTTCTTGTGCTCATAGGGGGTCTTGTTGTCGTATGTAATGGGTATTCTGCTCTTGAAGTGGACCGGACCAGTACTACACCTAGAGAACAGGAGGTCACAGGTCACTGTCACACAAATAGGGCACAGATCAGACATGAACCCACTGATACTGTGACATGGAGACATGAACCCACTGATACTGTGACAGGGAGACATGAACCCACTGATACTGTGACATGGAGACATGAACCCACTGATACTGTGACATGGAGACATGAACCCACTGATACTGTGACATGGAGACATGAACCCACTGATACTGTGACAGGGAGACATGAACCCACTGATACTGTGACATGGAGGCATGAACCCACTGATACTGTGACAGGGAGACATGAACCCACTGATACTGTGACATGGAGACATGAACCCACTGATACTGTGACATGGAGACATGAACCCACTGATACTGTGACAGGGAGACATGAACCCACTGATACTGTGACAGGGAGACATGAACCCACTGATACTGTGACATGGAGACATGAACCCACTGATACTGTGACAGGGAGACATGAACCCACTGATACTGTGACATGGAGACATGAACCCACTGATACTGTGACATGGAGGCATGAACCCACTGATACTGTGACATGGAGACATGAACCCACTGATACTGTGACAGGGAGACATGAACCCACTGATACTGTGACAGGGAGACATGAACCCACTGATACTGTGACATGGAGACATGAACCCACTGATACTGTGACAGGGAGACATGAACCCACTGATACTGTGACATGGAGACATGAACCCACTGATACTGTGACAGGGAGACATGAACCCACTGATACTGTGACATGGAGACATGAACCCACTGATACTGTGACAGGGAGACATGAACCCACTGATACTGTGACAGGGAGACATGAACCCACTGATACTGTGACAGGGAGACATGAACCCACTGATACTGTGACATGGAGACAGAGACAGGGGGGATTACAGGGGCCTTTGAGTGAATGGTAACCTGTGGGAGGTTTTCTGTAATGTCTCCTTAGTAAGGACACAGTCTGGGACTTGGGTGGGTGAAAAGCCTGCCTGTAATTTATACCTCTTCTGCACAGGTGTAAATCTGGGTCCGCTTTCATTTCAGCTTTCTCCTCGACCCAATTAAGCAACACAAAGTAAAAGAACAAATTACACAGCCTGACAGATCAACGTGTCAAACAAAAAACAAACAAATACATGCTTGATTAGTTGACTTCCCACAAGCATGTGATTGACGTACAGGACTGTTCTACAGCCATGAGAAGAAGTGCAGTTGGACTAACCTGGCAGCCTCACACAGATCTGTACAGGACTACACCTGTTGGACATACAGGACTACATCTGTACAGGACTACATCTGTTCAGGACTACATCTGTACAGGACTACATCTGTACAGGACTACACCTGTTGGACATACAGGACAACATCTGTACAGGACTACATCTGTTCAGGACTACATCTGTACCGGACTACATCTGTTCAGGACTACATCTGCTGGACATACAGGACTGTTCTACAGCCATGAGAAGCAGTGCAGTCGGACTAACCTGGCAGCCTGACACACATCAAGACAATAAGAGGATTGTTCAACCAGGGCTTTTCACAGGTGACCTGTGCCTGCTGTGATCCACCAGAGATTACCCCAATACAGATCCCCGATCTACTACAACAGAGCCCGGATCTACTACAACAGAACTTAGATCTACTACAACAGAGCCCGGACCTACTGCAACAGAGCCTGGATCTACTACCACAGAACCCAGCTCTACTACAACTGAGCCCAGATCTACTACAACAAAACACAGATCTACTACAATAGAACCCGGATCTACTAAAACAGAGCCCAGATCTACCTCAGACAAACAGACAAAGGCACCCAAGGTCTACCCCAGACAAACTGACAGACTGCTGAAAAAGCACCTCGAAACGTCAGGATAACAACAATCAGAACCAATCAGAATAAACCGAAATTAAAAACCATCAAAATAAGGCTACATGACCTGTTGGGAAGTACAAATACGAGCGCAAATCAAAATGCGGGAAATATCTTCCCCAAACTAGATAGTATACGCCCAAGTATTTAACCATGACTGTTAATCTGAACCTTAACAAAATGCAGGTTGTGCTACATCAGAAACTGAGACAGAGCTGTGTTTCCTAGTAAAATGTAAAATATTTAACAAATAAGTATAATTTCCCCAAATGTGAGGCCGTTATGCAAGGTGTGTAAGCCCTGATGACAGAAGGCCATCCATGCAGTATGAAAGGCTTCCACAGCTTTGAGTTTCAAAGTTAGTCTGACAGATCATGAAATCTCTAAATCTTAAGTGAACGCATTTAACCATGAATGTTCTTCTAGACTGTGTATTATGTTATAATCATTTATATGATATTATGATTATTTAACGATACTGTAAACATATTTCAAAATGACACTCATGCCAATAAAGCTATTTGAGTCAGAAACTTGAGATAGTAAAAAGAGAGGAAATTCAGGGGGGAAAGGGGGAGCGGAGGTTAAAAACGACATACAACTGTAAAACTCACCCAGGAGAAACAGGTGACTCCAAAGCAACTGCATATTAATGATGTGTCAATATTTCTAATGTCTGATCCGTTAAAGCAGTTTCAAGTTTATCACACGTGAAGACAAAAAATACGTTTTCTGTCTAGCTCAAGGATCTGACAGGAATTGAGTCACAGACCACAAACCCCTGTGCTCGCACTGCGTTTCATCTGGCAAGAATCGCTTCCTCCGTTTGTTTCCTTGTCTCCTCTCCTACCGCAACACTGAAAGCTCACAATCACATGGTGGGTGGCACCATTTCTGCGATTGGCACGTTCTGGTTCTGGTCCAGACATTCTGGTTCTGGCCCAGTTCTTTCAAGGAGATAAATGAGAGGCAAGGAAGTGAAGGAAGAGGCAGACACTTCAGACTGGTGAGACACAGCCCAGGTCCACCTCTGACAGGATGCTCGGGCGTTCAACGCCTCTCGCTTTCTCTGTCAGAAAGAAGACAAAAACCTCTGTGTTCACTTTCAGGTTGTAGCAATGCATGACTGACTTGAAGTCTGATTCACAAAGGCAAACAGGATATTGAAACCCGGCCTTTGTATGTGATCTGAATATATATACACCATATGGCCAAAAGTATGCGGACACCCCACCATCACACCTATATGAGATTGTTAGACGTCCCATTCAAAAACCATAGGTGTTAATATGGAGCCCCCCCCCCCTTTGCAGCCATAACAGCACCATTCATCTGGGAAGGCTTTCCACCAGATGTTGGAGTGTCTGTGTGAATTTGTGCCCATCCAGCCAAAAGAGCATTTGTGAGGGTTAGGCACTGACGTTGGATGAGAAGGTCTGGCTCGCAATCACTCTTCCAATTCGTCCTAAAGGTGTTCAGTGGGGTTGAGGTCAGGGCTCTGTGCAAGCCACTCGAGTTCCTCCGCACCAACCATGTCGAACCATGTCTTTATGGAGCCAGCTTCATGCACAGGCGTACAATCATCCTGGAACAAGAAAGGGCCTTCCCCAAACTGTTGCCACAAAGCACCCAACTGTCTAAAATATCTTTGTATCCTGTAGAATTAAGATGACCCTTCACTGGAACTAAGGGACCTTGCCCAAACCCTGAAACACAGCCCCAGACCATTATCCCTCCTCCACCAAACTCTACATTAGGCACTATGCAGTCCGGTGGGTAGCGTTTTCCTGGCATCCACCACACAGACTTCCAGAGAATAGGTTTCCACTACTCCAGTGGCGCCGTGTTTTACACCACTCCAGGCGACAGACATTAAACATGTTGATGTGAGGCGGGCTTACAGCTGCCCAGCTATGGAAACCCATTTTGTGAAGCTCCCAACGTACAGTTCTTGTGCTGATGTTGCTTCCAGAGGCAGTTTAGAACTCTGTGGTGAGTGATGCAACAGATGATATGCAACTTCTATTCGCTACACGCTTCAGCACTTTGTGGCCCGGCTCTGTGAGTTTGTGTGGTCTACCATTTTGTGGCTGGGCTGTTCTTGCTCCTAGATGCTGCCTTCTTTATTTTTATTATTTTCCACATTGTAGAATAATAGGGAAAGTATCAAAACTATAAAATACCACACAATTTCATATTGTAGATTCTTTAAAGTAGCCAAACTTTGCCTTGATGAAAGCTTTGCATAATGTTTGCATTCTCTCAACCAGGTTGATAATTTTCTGAACCCCTGAATAATCAGTGAAAACAGTGGTCTTATATCAATCAGTATCCAGACAGGCTGTGCTTGCTGCAATGTGGCCAGATGGGAGACAGCGGCTCCTACAGGTTCAATATGGCATTATACTGACAAGCTCTTAAAAAAGACGTGCCTCAAACTCAAAACATATTTTATTCAACAAAGGAAAATACACACATGAAACGATAGTATAAGGCTGACAGATGAATGAACAGACAGTACTGTCTGACATCAGATGAATGAACAGACAGTCCTGTCCGACATCAGATGAATGAACAGACAGTCCTGTTTGACAGATGAATGAACAGACAGTCCTGTCCGACATCAGATGAATGAACAGACAGTACTGTCTGACATCAGATGAATAAACAGACAGTCCTGTTTGACAGATGAATGAACAGACAGTACTGTCCGACATCAGATGAATGAACAGACCGTCCTGTTTGACAGATGAATGAACAGGCAGTACTGTCCAACATCAGATGAATGAACAAACAGTGCTGTCTGACATCAGATGAATAAACAGACAGTCCTGTTTGACAGATGAATGAACAGACAGTACTGTCCAACATCAGATGAATGAACAGACAGTACTGTCCGACCGACATCAGATGCATGAACAGAGTACTGTCTGACAGATGAATGAACAGACAGTACATATTAATAGCAGATGAAGGCACAGGGTTAGGTCTGGGCATGAACCACTGCCTCTGGAACACAGTCTCATCAAACTAAAGAAATCAACTTTATTCAGACAAAAAGGGTCCATGTCACTCATTTGGTGGAAACAGCAACAGTAACATTTAGGACAAAGACGGAGGCTAGAGCACATTGAGGAGTTATTTAATGGAAATGAAAAGCGTCTCAGTTAAATATTGTAAAGAAAACTCGGCAATCCAATTCCCTTATGAGGTCCACATTATAAACTGAAGGATTGCACCCAGGATTCGGAATGCTGAGAGGTTCTGCTTGGAACCTCGGAAACCACAGAACCCTGGAACACTGAAATGTCATCTGATGGTGCGGTACATCATAAAGTCTACCGTGGTGCATCGTGGGAATTTGCCAATGGAGCTCTCCTCGACAGGGGTGTAGACCTTAACAATTAGAATAAAGCATTTTATCAGAGAAGCATTTTAAACATCTTTAAAGGAGATGAACATTAAAATGACAGCAGAGGGAAAATAAACATCATGAAATGACAGTGAAAATCAAACACCTTGATCTGTCTCATGTGAGTATCTCTGCCATTCTGGTGGTTGGCTAAAACAGCGATCTGGATCATAAATGTCCTGATAAAGAAACATACATTATTAGGAAAATACCAAAACACACACACACACATATATAAGTGCCCTGAACCTCCAGATGGCAGTGTGTATTTATTATTATTATTATTATAATCTATTAACACTTATCAAACTTAGCACCAATACGACTGCAAAGATAATTAAAAAAAGGATGGGACTAAATGATGAGTAAAACGTAAAAAGCACCTGATGGGGTTGTTGACCGTGTCCAGCAGAGGGATGTGAATCCAGCCACTGGGCTCAACCATCTCCAACTGCTGCTGAGGACCAAGACAGTGGGAGAGGAGGTGAATGAGGAGGAGGTGGATGAGGAGAGGAAGGAGGGAGGGCCGAGAAGAAAACACACGTTCATTTCGTCAACGGTACGACAATCTATTGTAGGCTATGAGAAACATGATCGAATAATGAAGTACAACAAAGACAATGCACCTTATAAATATGACAGAGTTGTTAAAGCTTCATCACGTATCCACATTCTGAGGTGGTTCTGTAATGTAGGACACACTGAACACAGTTCTTACTCGGATCTCCTGCAGGTTGTGGAAGTTGTTGCCCACTCTGACAGAGATCTTACTGGGAGTGTAGCTCTCGTCTGACTTGTAATCCGCGTAGATACACAGCATCTTCACCGTTGTCTTCCGTCTGCAGAGAGGAGCGACGGAGGTGGAGGGGCACGGGGTGAGGAGAGAGGGAGGGGCCGAGGGTGAGTATTGAGGGAGATGGAAGGGCCGGGGAGAGAGGGAGGTGGATGGGGGCAGGGAGAGGGAGGTGGACGTGTCGGGGGCGGGGAGAGGGAGGTGTGAATGATGAGTGACAAAAAGAGAAAGATAAACATACAGACAGACAGACAGACAGACAGACAGGCAGACAGGCAGACAGACAGGCAGGCAGACACAAGGTGTACCTGAACTGGATGTTGACTAGGTGTGGCTGGGATCCATCAGACTGCCAGTATGTCTCCAAGTTATCATCTCTCAGCTGGTCCACACCAAAACCTGGAGACAGAGGGAGGGAGGGAGGGAGGGGGGGAGGGGGGGGAGGGAGGGGAGGGAGGGAGGGGAGGGAGCACCGTAGAGTAAGGGAGAGAGAAAGCATGTTAGAAAACAACCAGTCATATTAGTATTTAGTCTTTTTTTAATTTTGTGAGTCAGAGTAATATTATTTTGTATCCAGATTAACTGCTGTTGCCTAGGCAGTAACTACTCTTCAGATGGTTCAAAGAAATGAAAAACATTGCAGCGCAATCCAATGCATAACAATATACAGAATAATCCAGTGGGTAAACACAGTGGGACTGCCTGTCATGGCACGTACACAGACAGACACCTGGTTTACAGGTACACAAACAGACAGACACCTGGTTTACAGGTACACAGACAGACAGACACCTGGTTTACAGGTACACAGACAGACAGACACCTGGTTTACAGGTACACAGACAGACAAGACACCTGGTTAACAGGTACACAGACAGACAGACACCTGGTTAACAGGTACACAGACAGACAGACACCTGGTTTACAGGTACACAGACAGATAAGACACCTTGTTAACAGGTACACAGACAGATAGACACCTGGTTTACAGGAGGACAGACAGACAAGACACCTGGTTTACAGGTACACAGACAGACAAGACACCTGGTTAACAGGTACACAGACAGATAGACACCTGGTTTACAGGAGGACAGACAGACAAGACACCTGGTTTACAGGTACACAGACAGACAGACACCTGGTTTACAGGTACACAGACAGATAAGACACCTTGTTAACAGGTACACAGACAGATAGACACCTGGTTTACAGGAGGACAGCGACCATACAGCCTGGGAGCCGATCTCTCGGACGGTCCCCGTCCTCTCCAGCTGTTTAGGGTCGGCACCCGGCGGCGTTTTACTGGGGGTTGCCATGCTACCATCACACAGGAAGGAACACACCCATATAAACATGATTAGCTTGAGAAGTAGACCAGTATAGGGTTGCAGTCAATTTGCGGTGGCACGATAGGCTTTGTTACTTTGAGGCCATCTATTTCTATTGATCACATACAGTAGAGCAACACAGATTTGTCATTCTAGACACAAATGCTATGGGATAGTCCAAAAGAGTTTGTAAAAAATGCTGTAAATTGAGAGAATTTATGGAATTAAATATACAATACAAATCGCCTACATCTACAAATACGCACAATTTTATTTGGTTATTTTAATTTATATCCTTTAAAACGCTTAATATTCTTAAATTAACAAACACCAATATTAGCAAACGTGTTAACACACTACTTATGGTAACTCAAGGAACGACATCAGCAAAATGCCTGCGCAGTTCATTTTTGGGTTGTCCCAGGGTGACCACAGTTTCAAACCCCCAAACCGGGACCCTTATGTGACCGCAGGTTAATGCACACGCACATTATGAGCGTATTCACGCGTGTTGGTCATCATGGGGGCTTGTGGTTGGTGGAACCTGGGCGCTTTGAGCTTCAATGAGAATGGTTGCTTTTCTATACAGTTCTACGCAGTTGTTTGTTTGGCTTCGACTTGTATGTGGACATTACATTACTGTATTATTGTTATTTTTATTATGGTGAAAACCTGGACAATTTGGTAATGAATGGCGGAAACCAGGACATTTTTGGGTTTTACCGATATTTTGTCAGGACATGGGACACCCAGGACATGGGACGTCTGGTCACCCTAGGTTATCCTCCCAGTGCCATAGACCGCCCAGAACGCAGCGTGAAAGATATACACAGACCGGAGAACTCAGGGGTTAACTATACGGTGCAATATCATAGATCGACTAAACACAGACTTTCAACTTCATTAAGGTAAAGTTCCCGAGGATCTCTGTTAGATTTATCATTGCCGCCTAAATTACAATCCCACACCATCATTTCAGGAGGGAAACTATTCCTACCATCCATATTCAACATTCAAAATAAGCCCTTGTGCCGTGACATTGTGTATCGCAATGCCGTGACCCGGATTCGAACCGGGGTTGCTGCGGCCACAACGCAGAGTACTAACCACTATACGATCACGGCGAGCTACCAGGGCTGTGTATTCACGGGGAGAGGATGAGGTTTTCATCTGAGTCCCCGAGTGACGCGCACCAACCTTATGCATATGTATGTTATGATTATCATAATGGATATTGGCTAGTTCCCACAGCGATGGCAGACAGGAACACAAAATAAATCAGACAGCAATACCAAATACACCTTAGACCTATTTATACACATATAAAAATATATATATTCATAGCTTGTGCTATTTAATGAGCAATGTAACGATTTTCGCATAAGCCTTTCCAGTTACTTGACAGTAGCTAAAGTCAGATGGGCTAACTGTGCTGTAAACCACTTCATTGGCAGACAACAAACAACAAACCTTGACTTTCCTTTCAGCGAAAACATTATATTAACTTACTCGGATAAAGTGTTTTCCCTTGCCGTTTTAAATAATCGTAGCTGGCATTGTTTACTGAGATATTCAATAACTGTACATTGTTTTGCTACTTCGAATCTCCCACGTCTCTCTCCTACTTTCGTCGCATATTGATGACGGCACAGGAAGTGCTCTGTTTTGAGATGTAAAATCAGAGGTGGTTAGATTGGTTCTCTTAACAAAAAATAAACAGGTGAAAAACGTGTTTTCCCTCACCCGAAACAAAAAATATATATATTCTACGTCTCAGGAAACATTGGATCTCAAATCCAAAATGCTGGTTTAAGCGTGTCCAAATACATATTTAATTTTGCTACCAGTCTTCAAGCTAACGCAGGCTGGGATACGTATTATTATTATTAGCGGTAATATCAGTTGTAGTATTAGTTACATACACAGATCTAGACTACCAAAAACTAACATTCAACATGTGCAGCAAATACTGATAATATCTTTCCATTTTCCTGTGATACACAGACGACCTGTTTAAATGTGCATGATCTCTTCCGCAGCAGTGTCGATATAGCAAAATCTACCAGTCCTCTAGCTTTCTTCATGCTGGCATACTAGTTTGCAATAAGCATATCCTGACACAATGCAGTAATTGTTGTGGCAGCCTGTACTTGGTCATGTGTTTAACAGAAAGGTGATTTCGTGACTGCCTGTGTTCATGTCACATTACAAAAGGTTGTTTACTTTAGTCTTTACTAAGCCCATCACAGTGTTCAGAAAACAGATGCATTAATGTCAAATCAATGGACTTTCGCAACAGGTCTTGGGCTTCACAAGATAGATTAAATCCATATATAATATACTCCAGACCAGAGCCCATGGGAGACTTTGTAGGAAATAGAGAATCAGCCTCCATCAAGACAATCGACACAGAAGAAAAGAGCCAGGTAACTTTTATTTTAATATATTTCAAAGCGAAAAAAATAAAGTGTCCAACCATCCAAGACAGTTCCCGCATAACAAGACCATTAAAAACATCTGTTTCAGTTCAGATACAGAATTGCATAAAACCACGAACAGAAAACCTTGAAGAAAACAAAATATACAGAATATACGACTCAAAATAGCCAAGTCAGCCAATCAAGCCTCAAGAATCTGCGCATGGGGCGTTCTTCAGCCAGCCTGAGTAGCTTGCCTCTCTCCCATTGGTGGAGTGTGGTAGACTGTAATAGCCCCTCCCCCGTGCCCTACTATTCTGTCCCTGCCTCCGGTAATCAGCCCCCCCTCTACCCACACCCCTCCGGTATCCTGTCCCATGCCCCTCCCCCCTCCAGCGGTTGTCTTTGTAGCCCCTCCCTCCTCCCTCCTCATATCCTCTCACCCATCCTCTTCCTCCTTGGGAGCGGCTGTAGTTCAACTTCCCATTTCTGAGGGCGGGGTCATTAGTGTTGGGTTCCTCTCCCACTGGCCAGTGTCCATCCAACAGGGTTCCACTGCTGGTGGGCAGGGGTGGAGTCCCCACCCGTGGGACAGTGACTTTGAGCTCACCCCAGCCCTCCCTTTTCATCTGATTGGTCGCTTTCGGGCTGAACTCCGCCGGCTGGGTCTCAGCGGTCTTGCCCACGCCCGGTGTGCCCATGCCAACAGACACATCCTGGAACGTGACCACGCCGCTTCCTGCGGACGCTGACCTCCGGTGACCCTCGGGGACACTTGTGACCTTCAGTACCAGTAAAAAAATAATAATATTAAAAACACAACATAAAAGGGTCTCTAGCGCAGAGCGGGTCTGTGTTAAGGACATACACACCCCACTACCAAACCTAACAGCCTGGAACATGGTGGGATCTGAATATTTGTTCCCACTTTACGCTGCTGAACTTGTGCTATGGAGTGCAATAGGAACAACTCAACCACGTACGTCAGTAAACTGGTTAGCATTGCTGCAAAGACACAAAAAGCCGAACTGAAATTCATTTCTTCAGGAACACAGTCCTAGAAGCATGTCATCACTTTTCATTTATAGAGGCGTAGAAAACAGGGATAAATAATTACTTCTAAACACTCAGTATATTTTTGGGGAAAATCCTGTACTGCCCGTGTGTTGAACACATATTAAAGCAAGGATAAGGATTTTGGTCTACTGGTGTATCCATCCTTACCATGGAAATATTGATTTCCTATCAGCCCCCGTTAACGGTCATGTTACAGCCTACCTGCTCAGTAGTGGTAGACCTCAACACATCCCCTGGTCCACTGGTGGCGGTGGTGGTGGCAGGAGTAGTCTGACCGCTGCCTGCTCCAACAGAAGGAGAGAACATGCCCAACTGTGAGTCCTCTCAGAATGCCCCGGAACCACTGCAAAGCACCGCTCAAACGGTCCCCACACGGCCGCGTCACACCGCCGCGTCCTCACAAGGGAAAACCTCAGACCCAAGATGCCTCACCTCTCTCCCGGTGGGCCGTACTGGTGCCAGACCCGGCGGCACTGGCAGCTGGAGCGTGAGCGCTGTGGCTGGACGTCACGCCCAGGAAGAACATCCCACTGGCGGGCTGAGGATCCAGAGTCGGGTTCTGGTTCCCGCTGGGCAGCCTGGGAGCAGGGAACCCTGGAGAGGCAGAAGGGCACAGGGACACGGAGGGCGGATAGAGGGGGGGGGCAGCCGGAGTCGGTGGGTAGGGCTTGGGGTGAGGCTGCGCGGCGTTGGCGGATGTTTGGGGCGCAGCAGGGTACCTGCTGGAAGGCGAGGGGTGCGCAGGTTGTGGGGGGTACTGTGTCAGAGGCGAGGGTGCCTGGTACCCCCCGGTGTAGCTGTTTGATCTGGGGGTAACATTTGAAGGCCAGAGAAGGGGGCCTCCCAAGTGGGGCTGGGGGTGAAGGTGAACGGGCTGAGCCGGAGCAGGGTTGGAGGGGAGGCTGGGCGGGTAACCAGTGGGCTGGGGAGCAGAGTGGGGAGGCGGGGGGCCGCCCTGGAGGGGATCATAGAAGGGTGCACCTCCCAAGCCTGGGGACGGGTACCGGGGATATCCCTCACCGTGCATCCAGGACACCTCCCGGGGGACATCTGGGGGGTGGGGGGGGGCACCGAGGAGGGAGGAGGTCGGGGGGTGGGTGTCAGCGGGGCGGGGAGGGGGGTACCAGGCTGGGGGGTAGGGGGAGGGGAGTTTAGGCTGCATGCTGAAGGCCTGGTGGAGGGGGAGGATGTAGGAGTGGGGGGGCCACAAGGGGTTGGTATATGCCTGTAGGGGGGGGAGACGGGGAGGGAGACGGCACACAGGGGTTTTTCTCAAATTAAAATCCCCAGACACAAGCTAGCGAAGAACCGAGGCTCAGGACAGAATCACACGTCTTACCTTAACACCAAGGTTGAAGAAAAACCTCAAGACGTTCACATCTGACAAGAGCAAGAGAAACATGTCATCTTAGCAGCCCGGCAACCAGACATGCTCATCATTTAGATAGAGCAGTAGACACTGGCCCACTAGGGGCTACTGGCCCACTAGGGGCTACTGGCCCACTAGGGGCTACTGGCCCACTAGGGGCTACTGGCCCACTAGGGGCTACTGGCCCACTAGGGGCTACTGGCCCACTAGGGGCTACTGGCCCACTAGGGGCTACTGGCCCACTAGGGTGTAGGTCCCCAAAGCTACAACAGAAAATCAGCATTTAGATTAAAAAAAAATAGGGTGGCTGAATCCATCAAGCGCTTGTTCACAGCATCTTACAAACATGATTTGGCGAAACGTTCCCATGCATCTAATAGATCCACAAACTGAAAGTGACCCCTTCAATGGAAGGTTAACTTGTGGCAGAGGTATTCAGCATTGTGTGGGTTCATCATGAGCTCTCACTGGTTGGCAGCATCCCATTTCATATCAAAGGTGACTTGCTGAAGTTAGCAAGCCAATGTTGCACACATTTAAGAAACTGTGCGCATTGTCAAAGGAGCCTTCCTCAAACGGTTTGAATACTTCTCACGGATTAGCCCAGGGGTCTTAGGCAGAAGACTAGAGTACAGTTTCCGGTCTACACTTGACTGAGCAAAGTGTGAACCAAAACGGCATTGGACATGCATCTCGACATCAACTGTACAGAGTCCCGCTGAGAGTTTCTGCTATGAAGCTAGACACTAAAATCATAAAACGGGACACCTCGTAGGGTTAATATTAGGTGCAGGGGTTAGAGGTCAGGGATACTCACCACGGGGCAGATCCTCTCCGCTGCGCATGTAGGAGTAGCCAGGAGTCTGGACAATCTCCTCCTTGTCAGACAAGGGGAATCCTGGGAAGAGTGGGTCCTGGTAGAGATGGGTGAACTGGTGGAAGGACAGGGGGGGCGGGTTGACTGTCTGGGGCTGTGAGAGGCTGGGGGGGGGGTGGGCCATGTGCTCAGGTAGAGACGAGGGGATGCTCTGAGGGGGCGGGACACCTGTTCGTGGGAGAGAGGGGGCAGGTAAGCTGGCCAACATCTGATATTGTAAAGCTACCTGCTAAAGAGGAGATTCTACCATTACATTTGTGTTTTTATTATTGTACCAATAACATGACATACAGCCAATATACCCAGGCACTCAGACTCAAGAACATCCCTTAGCTGTGGAACATTTAGGGAAGAAGGCCAAAGGGTGCGTGGTGCATGTTCGAAGGCACCCCAAAACCCTGGTTATACTGGTTCCCAACACAGTCCCAAAACAACCCAGATGACAGCCCCAACACCCTGGTTATACTGGCTCACAACACAGTCCCAAAACAACCCAGATGACAGCACCAACACCCCAAAACCCTGGTTATACTGGCTCACAACACAGTCCCAAAACAACCCAGATGACAGCACCAACACCCCAAAACCCTGGTTATACTGGTTCACAACACAGTCCCAAAACAACCCAGATGACAGCACCAACACCCCAAAACCCTGATTATACTGGCTCACAACACAGTCCCAAAACAACCCAGATGACAGCAGATGTGAGAAACACGGAGAGCATACTCTGGTGAGTATGCTGAAGCCTTGAGCCGTGTTATATCGGCCATAACCCCCCCACCCCTTACACAGCACCCTCCGGTGTGTCTGAAGACCATGTGAACATGCAGGGAGGTGGGGGAGTGTGTGTGCGCGCGCGTGTGTGAGATCTTACCTGGGGGGTAGGCTGAGGCAGGGGGGACTTCATAGGTAGCGGGCTCCCGGGGGAGAGAAGCCTGGGGAGGATGGGGGAGTGGGGGTTGAGGGTGAGAGTTTAGATGAAAGGAAGTGAGAGTCGGTTGGGGCTGCGTGGGCGGGCCAGACGGCTGGGGCTGCGGGGGCGGGCCAGACGGCTGGGGCTGCGGGGGCGGGCCAGACGGCTGGGGCTGCGGGGGCGGGGCGGCCATGAGGGGTGCCAACGTATAGAGAGGGGGGGCCGGAGACGGCGAGGGGTTTAGGTGAGGGGCCGGGGCGGAGTTATTGTTAATGAGGGCAGCAGGTGCTAAGGACCTAGAGTCTGCAGGAGAGGGAGGAGGTGGAGAGATGGAGGAGGGAAAAGGCGCTGATACCTCTACCGCAGGAGGTGGGGCTGGGGCTGCAGTAGTAGGAAGAACAACAGGAGCAACGGGAGGAGAAGGAGCAACGGGAGGAGGAGATGCAACCTCTACCGCAGTAGGTGGGGCTGGGGCAGTAGTGGGGTTTGGGGTAGAATGAAGGACAGCTTGAGCAATGGGAGGAGCTGGACCAGGAGCAACGGGAGGAGCTGGACCAGGAGCAACAGGAAGAGCTGGACCAGGAGCAACAGGAAGAGCTGGACCAGGAGCAACAGGAAGAGCTGGACCAGGAGCAACAGGAAGAGCTGGACCAGGAGCAACAGGAAGAGCTGGACCAGGAGCAACAGGAAGAGCTGGACCAGGAGCAACAGGAAGAGCTGGACCAGGAGCAACAGGAAGAGCTGGACCAGGAGCAACAGGAAGAGCTGGACCAGGAGCTCTTGTGGTAGGTTTGTCCTGGACAGGAGGTGATGGGGTCTTCCTCTCCTCATCTCCTGTTGACCTCCTTATGGTCCTCCCTCTGCCCCTTTTCCCCCTTCCCTCAGCCAGTTTGGACACCACCTGGGAGACGATTACAGTTCAATGCTGTCATCTGGCAGAACATGTCGAACCCACCCACCCACCCCCAGCCAGCCAAACCCCAGCCTCCACCATCAGCCAGATCCAACCCTCACCCCCAGAGCAGGGAAGCTGGTCTCATCTCGTAGCTGTATCTCCACTAGGGCAAGGTTCCTCTGCTCCTCCTCCCTGGCCAGACGCTGCTCCTCCGACAGACCGAAGGCTGGTGTCGGCTGCTCAACTGTACTGCAGGTCCTCCTGAAACAGACAGTGGTACCACAATCCCAGTAAGAACCTGCAGTTTAGTATCGCCGAAATAAAATGATTCCTTAACCCAACCATAATGCCTAAACAACACCAGTTCCCAGGCTGACAGGCTAGCTGGACATTTCCAATAAGCAGTCGTTAGCGGTCTGCATTGACATCCCTGAAAATGTTCCATTTAATCAACTCCCAGTGGCAGAATGAAGGGACACCTCATCTGTTGTTCTAACCCATCATCCGGTCCTCTCTCAACTAAACAAATGCTCCTGACTCCCCACTAAGAGACTGTGTTTAACGTCCTGACTGCTGGGGGGGGGGGGGGGGGGGTCAGTCCAGACCTGGGGTGGGGAGGGTGTGTGTTCTTGGTCCCGCCCTCCTCTACAGTGGCATGGGAGGGCCAAGAGTGCTGCTTCTGGACACCACGCCCTCCGACTGTTGGCTGGGTAACCGGCAGCGTTGCCGACTGCAGAGGAGACTTCCCTGGCCTCCGCCCAGCTCCTCTGGTTTCCCACTCTGGAGGGGGGAGGGAAGAGCATTAAACCAAAATACGACCTTTTGAACATCAAGTGAACATGGTCACTTAAGACTCACCAGAGGGAGGCCCAGAGCTGCTGCTCCCATTGTTCAGCCTCTTCCCATCTCTAGTGACCGTGCTCCAGGACAAGGTGTCTTCAGCCGGGGCACGCAGATTCCACAGGGCCACTGACTCTCTGGGACACATGGACACACGGACACACACACTGAGAATTTATATTACAAAACAGGACAGAGTCAAGAGAGCCAAACAAAGCCATGCCCTACTTCCTGCCTAGTTCCTCTATGAAGACTGTAACGGGCCCGCTGTCAGCCGACACTTCCTGGATAAAGGCGCCATAGTAACGCCCACCGTTGCTGAGGCGGACCTAGGGGCGTTAGGGCAAAACAACGATTAAGTCGGAGAGCATTCACACAGTCAACTAGTAGAGTGATGGCGCACGCACAAAAACACACTACCTTGCATTTGTCCCCAACAATGTACTGCATACCAGCCGCGATACAGAAGTCCAACTTCTGCTGAGCTAAGAGGGAAACAGGAAGGGTTAGGGTTAAAAGTATTCATAAAATGAGATGCGGCTACACGTATGGAAAGATATGCACTCACCTAAAGGATTATTAGGAACACCATACTAACACTGTGTTTGACACCCTTTCGCCTTCAGAACTGCCTTAATTCTACGTGGCATTGATTCAACAAGGTGCTGAAAGCATTCTTTAGAAATGTTGGCCCATATTGATAGGATAGCATCTTGCAGTTGATGGATATTTGTGGGATGCACATCCAGGGCACGAAACTCCCGTTCCACCACATCCCAAAGATGCTCTATTGGGTTGAGATCTGGTGACTGTGGGAGCCATTTCAGTACAGTGAACTCATAGTCATGTTCAAGAAACCAATTTGAAATGATTCGAGCTTTGTGACATGGTGCATTATCCTGCTGGAAGTAACCATCAGAGGATGGGTACATGGTGGTCATAAAGGGATGGACATGGTCAGAAACAATGCTCAGTTAGGCTGTGGCATTTAAATGATGCCCAATTGGCACTCAGGGGCCTAAAGTGTGCCAAGAAAACATCCCCCACACCATTACACCACCACCACCAGCCTGCACAGTGGTAACAAGGAATGATGGATCCATGTTCTCATTCTGTTTACGCCAAATTCTGACTCTAAATTTTTCCAGTCTTCAACTGTCCAATTTTGATGAGCTTGTGCAAATTGTAGCCTCTTTTTCCTATTTGTAGTGGAGATGAGTGGTACCCGGTAGGGTCTTCTGCTGTTGTAGCCCATCCGCCTCAAGGTTGTGCGTGTTGTGGCTTCACAAATGCTTTGCTGCATACCTCGGTTGTAACGAGTGGTTATTTCAGTCAAAGTTGCTCTTCTATCAGCTTGAATCAGTCGGCCCATTCTCCTCTAACATCTAGCATCAACAAGGCATTTTCGCCAACAGGACTGCCGCATACTGGATGTTTTTCCCTTTTCACACCATTCTTTGTAAACCCTAGAAATGGTTGTGCGTGAAAATCCCAGTAACTGAGCAGATTGTGAAATACTCAGACCGGCCCGTCTGGCACCAGCAACCATGCCATGCTTAAAATTGCTTAAATCACCTTTCTTGCCCATTCTGACATTCAGTTTGGAGTTCAGGAGATTGTCTTGACCAGGACCACACGCCTAAATGCATTGAAGCAACTGCCATGTGATTGGTTGATTAGATAATGGCATTAATGAGAAATTGAACCGGTGTTCCTAATAATCCTTTAGGTGAGGGTACAACTGCACAGAACAATGACAATATAAGATTTGAGGACAAACGCGCAAAGCTCGTTGTCACGGGAGCACGATACGTGATAGAACAAATCGGAGCCATGGCAACGGAGGCACAAACACACTACAGAATTCTAAAATCAGAAATGACCCAGGGTAGCAATAGGGTTAACTGCCTCGCTCAGGGACAGAATTAACATTATTTACATTGACAGCTCGGGATTAGAAACAACAACCTTTCATAGGGGCTGACAACCAGGATACCTGACAACACCTGATTATAATACAAGATAATAATTATTGTATTTTTTCCCACAGACCTCAAAAGGGGTCTCATTTGGTTTAAGGAATTTTTTGCTTGTCCTATTACACAGGTCTGATTTTGAGGGCTAAATCCCGAATAATATGACTTGGGGGGAAAATAAGAGATTTTATAAGGCTGCTGATTAAGAGGTGGTCAGCGACGACAGTTAAGGTCAGCCTCTCTGCCTGGAAAAAGGAGTTGACAAAACTATCCTCTACATTGTAATGTGAATTGTATTTGAATCCACAGTATATGGAGAAAGTACCTCTCTTAGATTTGACCCAGACATCATACTCTGTGTTTCTGTAGAGGGAGGGGTTTAGGGAACGCCTCACCCTTTTGGAGAAGGAGGGGCTTTTACCTCCACGACCCTGAGATAAGCAGAGATTAAGAAACAAATAACCAGCAGCATAAACATCCAAAAAATGTACCTTTTTTTTTTTTAATACAATGTCTAACAAACACCAAGACAGAAACAACAGACAGAAAAAGATAAATAACCAGGAGGACAGAGACAATAAGTTAAATAATCAACATAATTAATAAACCTGATACACCAATGACCAATCAATAACCAGACAGTGTTATAGGACTAGGTCCAATGTTATTTACAGGTAGTCGTCGACTTACGACCTGAGACTTACAGTTCTGGAAAAAAATTAAGAGACCACGGCACCTTTTTCTTTCATTTCCAAAAAAGTTGGAAAGGAAGGTTTTGGGTGAGGAACAAAACAGGTTAAAATTAAGAGACCACTGCAAATTGAACGCATCTGTTCCTCACTCAAAAAAAGGTGCAGTGGTCAAAAAAAAAATTCCAGAGCTGTATGTCCGCCCGGACTTACGACCGTCCACGACCGTAGTAAAAACAGCGGTATACTCATATTGTTGTATAAAATGTGAGTATGTTACTGTAACGAATCTTAGAAAACAGAGTCGAGCGAGCGTAGTAAGAGAAAACGCACATGTGGCTACGAGGGACTAGAATCTACTAAATTATTATTCCTCGGCCGGCTTACGACCAGATCGACTTCCGGAGCGCATCCCGGACGTAAGTTGACCACTACCTGTTCTGGCATGCATCATATCGTGTTACCCTAAAGGGGGGTCTATGGCCCCTCTCTGCTCCATCATGGGTCTGGAGAGGCTCCTCCCCTTCCATGTCTGACTCGTCGCTGCTGCAACACTCATCGTTGGCCGGGTCGTCCTCCAAAAGGTCAACGCCACATTTACCAGGGACACCTTTCAGACAGGGGGCGACTACAGAGTGCTCCGTGCCGCACACGCGCTCATAGAGAAGCTCGTACAAGATGGCTACACAGGTGGAAGCGCAGACATTGTTCAAAACAACCTTCTGAAAAAGCACACTTTCTAACACACTAACCCTAACCCGGTTTGACACCCCACAGGCCGGGGCCACGCCCATATTGTGCAGCAGCAGGCCGGGGCCACGCCCATATTGTCTAATACTGCAGACAAGCCAATAGTAATACCATGTATTCCAGAGGAAACACTATCGAACCAGAAACTGAACTCCATGGACATTTAATAATAGGCTGGGCTGAAGTAAATATAGCGAAGGCATTTAAAAGTTGAGATGACACCATCTTTAACAGACGTGAGCTGGCAGAAGTCAGCGTTGTTCACGTGACACACGGGATAAAGATAGTGAGAGTGTGTGTGTGTGTGTGTGTGTGATAACATGTTCCAGCTGAACTCACACTGGCAGAAGGCAGCGTTCTGCACATGAGACACAGGATAAACGCTGTCATAGTGGTTTCCGTTCAAGAAGCACAGACGCACCTGACAAAGAAAGAAATATTACATTAAAATGCCCTCATGTGAAATTAGGACATTCTGGAACATGGCGTCCTTCCACAGTCTTGTTGTTATACCTTGTTGTCAAAGCCGTTGTCAGTAATTTGAACAGGAGGTTTACCAGGGGTCTGGTAGATGATGAAATCACACCTGGAATCAGAAAAATGGGGAGGGGACAGGGGGCGTGGCAGGAGGGGACAGGGGGCGTGGCAGGAGGGGACAGGGCATAGATTAAGTCTAAAAACTATGTAAGCAGCTGAAGTATGTTGGAATAAATAAATAATCCTTCACAGAAACACAGCAAACTAAACATATGATGAAAGTCTTACTTGTACATGAGAGCCAGAGCACTGATCTCCACCTCACCTACCCAGTGCTGCAAGACAATGTAAACGTTTCTTGGTGTTAGTCTGAACAACGTCAGTAATACCTACAACTGACAGAAGTGATTCTTTACCTGGGGATCCTCAAGTTTGCTTAAATACTCCTCAAAGTCTCCCTCAATGAACTGTAAGAGAAAGTTGTATACGGGTGAAGAAAAGGGATAACCAACACATACTATATAAAACGTCTTAACGGTCTGATTATCAAATATCCTACATGTACACTCTCAATATAGTATGCACGTGACAACTATCAGTGCGTGTTATTTAGTCGCCCTTCCTCGGTACTGTAACCTACCGCCTCGTAGTTTGCTCTGTTCTTTTTAAGATACTGCACACAGGTTGCCCGAACGTTTGTATGCAAGCTTTGACTGTGCAACACCTGAAAAATCAAAACAAAAACCAGTCAAAAATAGTTACGCGCTAGCTAGGTACAGACACTTCAGGTAGCTAGGGCGCTAGCATACTGTTGTGGGCATCTAAAAAGGACGTGCATTTTTTTTTTTAGCTGACCGGCTAGAAAAAAAAACTGCGCAATTTCACTTGGCGAAGTTGTCTTTAAAGTAATAAAAAGTTGTACAGCAATTGTTCTCATTGGTTGGGATAAATATTGTAGGGGTGCAATATACGGTTGACAAAGTATGTGTGTTGATGAAGAGTGAGGCCGGGGATTTGGATGCACGTGCACGGAAAAAGTGGGTGGAACACCAAACACTGTCGATGTATTTGATCATGGGAATGGCTAGCTGCGAAGCTAGTTAAGATAGCTAAACAATTAACTCTAGACTTCTCTGTCTTGTCATGCGTGGCTCGATTTCACATTACCTGTTCAGCTACCGCCCGAAACAGACACGACCCGTCTTTGGCTATTTTCTTTCGGTGAAACCCGATGGATTTGAGGTATTCGTCCATACTACGTTCCACCCCTCGGTCTTCGTTACTTTGCTGCATGTTCGGAGGACACACGTCCATCGGTCGCTGCTGCGTTTGGTAAGTATCGCTAGAGGCACTCGCGTCTGCAACCAGTGCTAGCTACGTCCCCATTCGGGATAAGCAATACAACGATGAAACAGTTTATAACCAGCAGCTGACACTCCGGTTTCGGTTCTACAACCAGGGACGTTTCTTTCGTTTCCCCCAAAACCATTCCTTACCTAGCTATGTTTTCATGAGACTCAGAACAGGGCATCTTGGCTTACGAAAGAAAAACTCCCAAGGCCAGTGAAATTGCTAACGAGCTAAGAAAGTTAGTAAACCACCAGCTTGATTGACTTACTACGCAGTTAATCAAATTAAACATGTAGTATAGGACGTCTCTATTTTCTACAGTAAGCCGCTCGTTCGTTTCTGATTTCATTCTTCCTCCACGCCTCCTCGTTCCACTTTCACTTAAGTTTGGTAACTCCACTGGCCGTTGGGAGTTGTAGGCAATACGCCCTTTCAGTGTGTGGGGCAGAGAACCAAGTGAACGACATTTCCCAACTTAAATCACCCAAGAGTCTCTGATCTTTTCCAACTGTAACTAATCACCAACCCAAAGGAAACCTTCGCAAGTTTGTTTTTGTTTGTTTGTAGCAACTTTAACACGTGCAAATGCTTTATTATATAGTGTTATATTGTTGTGTTGAATAGAAATTCACAATAAATGTAAAACATCTACAAATAAACAATGTTTGTAAATATTTATGAAAATACCCTGTCGTTGTTTATTTAATATATATTATAATTATAAAAAGTGTACTTCATGTTTGTTATTATTGACAAAGAGACTTTAAAAAGATAAACCTATTTATGGACGCATAAAGCCAATCTATATCTATAAGAACTGACACAAACGTGACAAAGAAATACTGTGGAATTTGATTAACATGTAGTATTATAAAGAGTGTTTTAAACTCCTTCAAAAAGCACAATGTCTTGACTGAAAAACAAACTGCGAAAACAACACCAACATAGTTTTACACACTGATACATGTCCACCAAGATAAGACTAAAATGTATGCTTGCTTAATTGACTTCAAGAGGGCATTTTCTGTATTTCGCCCAAGGAGAAGTTACGAAAGTTTTGTGTAAGAGTAAAACAAATTCCATACTGTAAATCAGTCACTGTCAGTATGCAGCATCCAAATTGACCTGATGAGAACTACAATGTAGCCAGGGCAGAATTAAACCAATATCCACGGATAATAAATTATTAATAGACAATTGTGTTTTGGAATTCCATTAGCATGCCCTGCAATACTAGAGTTGAGCAGTCTCGTCATCTAACTGGTTCTGGATAGTTTAAACCAGTTCTAGAAAAACACTCAGGACCAGAATATCCAATCAATCATAAATAACCGAATAACAACACAGTAATGTTCCATCTGTTCCAGGTGGCTTTAAGTCAACCGTACAGATATTTCACCACGGTTACAGATGAAAACCTTGACAATGTGTAGAGCTCAGTGAGCAGTCTTGCCCCTGAGAAGGGTATAGACACGGACAATCCGGGGTGGCTATGAAAGCAAGGCTAACATACAGCAGAACCTGAGATAATGCGGCATTCCCTGACAGCGTGTAAAACAATTCCGAACAATTACAGAGATTTGAAATTATTTTTCTCCCAGTATTTTGGAGCAGGACACGGAACCCAAAATTATTCTGATCATAGTAATTATTCTAAATAGGATTATTCTAATAACTGTCCCGAAATATTATATTGTACATTTAGTATAAATATCTGTTCTATATCACCTGTAGTACTTTTATAATATTATTCATAACTTGAAGATGCTTTTTGACAAAAGTTTTTCGTTTGTTTCATGCTGCTGAGTTGAAAGTGCACCTCGCCCCGCCTCTGATTTGTGATCCGCCGGAGGGTGTGGCGTTCTGCCCGACAGAGTGACGCCAGCGTCAGGCAAGTGGGAGGCGAGGAGTACGCCGTTGTTTTGGAGCGCTTTAAAACAAAAATAACGTCTGTTTAAACACGGTAATGTAGACGTTTACTCTTATTATAACACATGTAAAGAAATACCAATGGGTTTCTCCGTTGAACGCGTTTGTTTTAATTGCTTGTTCGAATTGCAAACTATAGTTATTTTACGGATCTCGAGGCGTCAAACTTTTCCTTCTATTGTCTTTCTCATCTAGATTATCTCCAACGCGTGTATGTAGTTAGGCCTATCTGATCACAGTGTTAGAAGTTACAGATACATATTTTATCAGTGTCAAATCGTTTAAACGGTTAAGATAATCAATTGGGTTAGTTTCAGACACACATTTTATTTCCCTGTAAAATAACAGTCGTGTGTAGTTAGAAGCTGTGATTTCTCCTTGTGGAAAGTATCTCACCAAAACAGCTTTGATCATATTGACCGCCACTGGAATGAGAGGCCGTCTGGCCGTGGTCCTGGCCGGGTGAAAGTGCCCTGGGAAGGGGCCGACTGCAGGCCTTTCTGCCGGTCGGTCATAAATTATGCACCGTCTCTCCACAACGCGGGATAGGAGAGTGTCCCTAGGGAAGGAAGCAAAGCGCGGATTGCGGTTGCAACATAATACTCTCGCCGGCTTGCATATCTCGATCTCCCGTCTACAGCTCCATGGACACACACACGGCTGAAGACATTGATTTTCAGCTCTCTATCCTGCAATGGAAATGTGTTGAATAGTCTGTGGCAGGAGTGGGGGTGGTTGAAGAGCCACTCAGTGACGAGAGAGTATTAGCTTACAGCTATTGTCTCATATCTTATTGGAGTTATTGGAGGTTTGATTGGATCATTGGATCTAGTGGCCAACTGCATAAACAAAAGGATGGCGGTTCTAATCCCTAAGCTGACAGGGTAGAAAAAACACTAGTTGTGCCCTTGATTGAAGCCTGTTTGCTCCTGCATGTCAAGCCAGATGGGAGTGTCTGCTAAATGACTAATGTAAATGTCTCTGTTGAAGGTTTGCCGTGGAACACTACTGTCTTTACACTTCACCCGGTGGCCGCCCCAAAGGACCCGCCCCAAAGGACCCGCCCCAAAGGACTTATCCCAAAGGACCTGTCCTGTATGGAATAACTAGCGGTCAGTGTGGGCGGACGACACCGACCAGAGGGGACGTTCTCCTGGACGCTGGCCGGCCTTCAGTAACTGAGAACACAGAGCCCTTCCAGGGAGGAGCCAGGCCTGTCAAGCCCCGCACCCTAGATTGTCCTCAGGATGAACGTGACGTCGCTCTTCTCGTTCACCAGCCCGGCGGTGAAGAGGCTGCTGGGGTGGAAGCAGGGCGACGAGGAGGAGAAGTGGGCGGAGAAGGCGGTGGACGCCCTGGTGAAGAAGCTGAAGAAGAAGAAGGGAGCGATGGAGGAGCTGGAGAGAGCCCTCAGCTGCCCCGGACAACCCAGTGAGTGTGTGGGTTTGGGGTTTTTCTGTGTGTGTGTGTGATTGTTTCTAAGCCATGTCTACCCCATCCTCCAGGTAAGTGTGTGACCATCCCTCGATCTCTGGATGGGCGTCTCCAGGTGTCCCATCGTAAGGGCCTCCCCCACGTCATCTACTGCCGGGTGTGGCGCTGGCCGGACCTGCAGTCCCACCACGAGCTCAAGGCCCTGGAGTGCTGTGAATTCCCCTTTGGAGCCAAGCACAAAGATGTCTGCATAAACCCCTACCACTACAAGAGAGTGGACAGCCCTAGTGAGTATACTCATCTCTACTGATTATACACTCATCCCTACTGAGCAATACCCCAAACCGCGTATACACTAACCCCCTACTGAGTATTCACTAATCCCTACTGAGCATCAGTACACCCTACTGAGTATACACTAATCCCTACTGAGCATCAGTACCCCCTACTGAGTATACACTAATCCATACTGAGCATCTGTACCCCCTACTGAGTATACACTAATCCATACTGAGCATCTGTACCCCCTACTGAGTATACGCTAATCCCTACTGAGCATCAGTACCCCCTACTGAGTATACACTAATCCCTACTGAGTATACACTAATCCCTACTGAGCATCAGTACCCCCTACTGAGTATACACTAATCCCTACTGAGCATCAGTACCCCCTACTGAGTATACACTAATCCCTACTGAGCATCAGTACCCCCTACTGAGCATCAGTACCCCCTACTGAGTATACACTAATCCCTACTGAGCATCAGTACCCCCTACTGAGCATCAGTACCCCCTACTGAGCATCAGTACCCCCTACTGGGTATACACTAATCCCTACTGAGTATACACTAATCCCTACTGAGTATACACTAACCCACTATTGAGTATACACTCATCCCTACTGAGCATCAATACCCCCTAACGTGTATAAACTAATCCCCTGTAGTAAACAGTACACTGACCACTGTAGCAATATCTCCAACCTCTTGATGGACTCCTGATCTCCCTTCTCTCTCATGCTTATCTTCTCCCTTCCCTCTCCTCTCTCCTCAGTGCTGCCTCCTGTTTTAGTTCCTAGGAACAGTGACCTCACAGCACGGCCTGGGATGCAGCCCCGTTACCATGGCGCCATTGACCAGAATGAGCCGCTCATGCCCCACAATGCCACCTTCCCCGAATCATTTCCTCCAGGCGGTGGAGGCAACGGAGGCTTGGCATTTCCTTGTTCCCCTGGCAACAGTTACCCCAGTTCGCCTGGCAGCGGGTCTTCCAGTACCTCTGCCTTCCCCCACTCACCCCTCAGCTCGGACCCAGACAGCCCCTTCCACGTCCCGGGTAAGACCGGTCCCAGGCTGGCCTCTGTAGCACCTGTTCTCTCTTTCTCTCTGTGGCTCTGTCTCTCTCTTCATAGCTGTGGGAAGATTTTTTGAGCAGGGGGAGCCGATGATGGTTGAGTTTGGTCGCGTTGAACAGACATTCTTGTAATATGTTCCTGTGACACAGCCGACACCCCGCCCCCGGCCTACATGCCTCCAGACGATTCGCTGACCCAAGACTGCTCCCAGCCAATGGACACCAACCTCCTCCCCATACCAACGGGCCTGGAAATCAACAACAGACCAGGTAACCACGGAAACTCAGAATGCCTGGAAATGTGAACATCCCTCTGTCATAGGGTGATGTCGCATGCCATCTGTTCTCTTTTCCTCCCGCTCCTCTCCCCCTCTCCTCTCTCTCGCTCTAGATGTCCAGCCCGTAGCCTATGAGGAACCAAAACACTGGTGTTCCATAGTCTACTATGAGCTGAATAACCGTGTAGGCGAAGCATACCTGGCATCGGACTCAAGTGTTCTGGTTGATGGCTTCACCGACCCCTCCAATAACCGCAACCGCTTCTGCCTGGGCCTGCTGTCCAATGTCAACCGCAACTCGACCATAGAAAACACACGGCGACACATTGGCAAAGGTGAGAGTTGACCGCTGTGAAACACCATGCAAAAGGGCAAGTTGATTGTTTTTAGAAATGTGAGCTCTTGCCTGGATTGGATATAGCCCCCTGGGAGGCAGTGTCATTATTAGATTCAGTGGCAACATCTTTGTCCATGCTGGCCAACCATTTTACCGTGGAAAGACCTTTAAAGAACCAGTGAACTTTGTTCTTATGGGTTCTGCTGTGGTGTACCTTTTTGTCCTGGGGAGATGAACAATAAAGGTTTACACAGGCAGGTCTGTTCAGGTGTTTGGTTTTTACCTAATTGGTCTTTTGACTAGTAAGCGCTGAAAAAAAGATCTGATGCCGAAATGTGTGATCTGATTGGGGGAAAGAAACGGCAGAATTGCCTGTGGCCGTGGGTTCTAAAAACCGGAGCACAAACCACCGTGGGTTGGAATCCAGCCCACTTCAGGAATAAACTTCTCTTTTTGCACTCTCTGTCAGATGAAGAACATTTTAGGTTGACTGTGCAAACAAACCTGTAGCGCTGAGTCTCCCTTCCACCTCCTCCTCCTCCCACCTCCTCCTCTGTCACAGGGGTCCATCTCTACTATGTGGGTGGGGAGGTGTACGCTGAGTGTCTGAGTGGCAGCAGCATCTTCGTCCAGAGTCGGAACTGTAACTATCACCATGGTTTCCACCCCACCACTGTCTGCAAGATACCCAGTACCTGCAGCCTGAAGATCTTTAACAACCAGGTAGACACACACACACACACACACACACACACACAGAATAACCACTTGGATAGATCAGAGGTGTACAATTCGGCAAAATTCTGCTTTCTCTTTGTTGTTCCGCACCAGGAGTTTGCCCAGCTACTTGCCCAGTCAGTAAACCACGGCTTTGAGGCCGTCTACGAGCTCACCAAGATGTGTACCATACGCATGAGCTTTGTCAAGGTAAACATGGGGGTCAGGGGTCGTAGGGGGAAGGGTCAGGGGTGAGGTCAAGGGTTACAGGCGAATGACGCCGTTACATTTGCGATACATCAGACGGTGTGATGAGAGCTGGCCTGACTGTTTCCCCGTTAGTTCTCGCTGGCTTACAGTCACAAAGTCATGAACGCATTAAGGTGTCATGTAAAAAGGCACGCCTCTTGTAGTGAGTGTCAGGACAGCACTCACTCTGTGAGGCGCTACCGTAAGGTCAAATTATGAATCTGACACCCTCAGTCATTTTTATTTCCTCTAACCCAGGATTGTCGTGCTAGTTGATGGAGGCAGTCGTAAAACACGCAAATGCACGAGGGATGAGGAAATGGGGTAGTTGCACCATTCGAGTCTGAAGCGTTTCCCATGGGCCCATGTATCTAATTATTCTGATCTGATGATTGACCTCAGAAGGACCTCGGGATTCCATCTGGGTCACCAGGTCACTGCTAGGTCACAGTGCAGTGTCATGAGCCCTGCCTAGTTCTATGAAGTCTCAAATTCAGAAAAACACATTTTTGTTTTCTTTAATTGTTATGGAATGCACATGTTTGTCTCTGTTGTTGCGTTATGCATGGGAAGTGGTCACCAACTACACCAGGGTTATTCCTGACTGGTGTTGGTCTTCCTCTGTGCAGGGCTGGGGTGCGGAGTACCACCGCCAGGACGTCACCAGCACCCCCTGCTGGATAGAAGTGCACCTGCATGGCCCCCTTCAGTGGCTGGACAAGGTTCTCACCCAGATGGGCTCCCCCCATAACCCCATCTCCTCCGTGTCCTAACACACACACACACACACATACTTCCTCCGTGTCTGTACAAGCACACCTTAAACACACACACACCCATCTACATTCTGTCCTACTGAGGACGACATCTAATCGCTCTGACCAAGCTGGACAGTCAGCACTAAAGACACTTATCCGTTAATGAGTAGCACCGCCTCATCTCCATCAAGACTGACCCTCGACCTCAGTCACGAAGTACACAGCCCCCTAAACCCTACGCCCTTCAGTTGTTTTCAATCGTCACGTGTGTGTTCACTCATAAGTACACACTTGCTCAAGAGAACAGTGATTGAATTAGCTAAGTCGCTACAGAGTTCATTAACTAGCTACACACTTCACAAGGAGTCTGACAGTAAGTTAGTCGTGTTGATTAAGTTTCATAATTCACAGCCACCGGTGTTACACGCATGACTACAGTTTGCATTCAATTGTGTGGGTGAGATCAACCCTGCAAGTGAGCTAAGCTGTTCACCCATCCCCTGTACGGAGGGGGCAGCGTTTGTAAATCACACTGGCACTGAAGGCTGCAATTGAATGCATCCAGCATGGCTGTGGATTCCCCCGAGGGGAAAGGAGCTAGGGCTTAAGGGCAGTCTACTTTGCGATTTGACTCCAGCTCAGATCAGTGCTGAGCTGGAGCACTGATCTGATGGTAATTGTCGCTCGACTACTTTTGCCTTACCGTTATTACCGTTATGAACCCACCGCGGTCATGCTCACGTCTTTATATCGAGGGCGTTTCCTTCACTCTGCACCAGCGGACCCTGGTCAGAATTAGGGTACTTCAAAAGGGGACTCATTTGTGACTCGGGCAGTAGTGCACTTCTGCCCTCTGAAACGGAACCCCAGATCCTTGTGAAGAGCACTGCTTTTGACCAGGCTAGAAAACTCACAAGTTGAACGCGGCATGTGGTTAAAACTACAACCGGTTAGCTAGTGGGACCTCAGTATGTAAACCTGTGTTCGGTTATGGATATCCGTCGTCTTGTCTCATGTTAGCTGTACAGAAAGGGGACAGAGAATACATTCGGGGAGGGTGGGTGGGGAATAGGGAGAGATTAATGTGAAACAGTCTTCTGTTTCGTACGAAGTATTTTCTTTTGTATCTTTTGTCGGACTACTTGTAGGGCTGTCTGCCGAAGTGTGGTTCAGTACCACACGCTATAGCGAAACATCTTGCGACGGAAAACGACAGTAAGCGTTTCTCACTGGACACGTTTGGAGTGTGTGTTCTTTTGGGGTTTGGTACCTGGTCCCCGGACCTTTTAGTAATCGGTTTCACTTTAAATCCTTTGTTCAAGGTTACTGTCACTAGGCCAACATGTTTGTATGAACGCTGAGAAACACCTTTTTTCACGTCACACTCATAACTCGCACGCTAGCCTCTAACAAAGGTAATTTGCTGGCTTTATGAACTCATTTCTCATTTCATTCATTGAACGTTTTCTACTTTACTGTTATTTTTGCATTTTAACTTTTTCTTTCAAGTAGAATCCTTCCTTCCACTGCCCCAACCCTCTGTTGTTACTCATGCATCCCAAAACACCCTATTCTCAATAGAGCAATGTAATCAGGACGAGTGCGCTATGTAAGGCATATGGTCTAGTTTGGAAGTTGTGAAATAGGCATGTTGCCTAGATATTACAAGAATGAGAAAATATTAAATAAAACCGTTTGTTTCTGTAACTGACTTATATTTGATATGTAATAGGCTATTCATTACACCACAGTTCACTGTTACTAAGTTTTGTATGTCTCAAAGTTTTGGGATCCGTGTCCCAGTTTCATTTGTGTCGGGGAAGCAAGTGGAACTATTTCGTTTCACCTGTGTTGTCGGGTCAGTTGTGTTGCATGAGAGAAAGCCACTACAAAACAAGGAAGTACGCCTAATTACCTTCATGGTGTCATGTTACCAGGTTACCAGTTTTTGTTTGTTCGTTCGTTGCCTAGGAGTTAAAAGACAATTAAAAGCCAGTGCCGTCTCTCCGGTGAGTTTGGAAGGCTCTGGGGTTTGAGGACACCGCGGTCGGGGAACCGAAGAATAACTAGAATTTCCAATAGGCGTAGACAAACGCGCTGCGATGTCTCCCGTCAAACCGTCGAAGCCTCTGGTCAGACAAATGACACCTCCAAGAGGCACAGGAAGCGGGACCGGTAACGGACCTTTAGACCCGGGAGAGTTCGAAATGATCCGTCAGGCAGCCCGTCTGGCCTGGCAGAGAGAAGCGTCTCAACGGGAGAACAGCCCGACCACGTACGGCGGCCAGCACTCGGCCAAGACCCTCGATGAACCTACGTGGAATCGAGCCAGGCCGTGTTCACCTACACGGAGACATCGACCTCATCCCTGCTAGTGCACCAGTAACCACCCAGATACAGTGAGAAGTCAGATAGCGTAGACGTTGCCAGGCTGGCTGTACACAGGCCTTCGTCTCCGTGTACATACAAGCAGTGAAACGTTACAATTAAAAACTCGGAATCCAGATAAATGGCAAGACCTCTGTTTCTGTTATTAACATGCATGAAAACACATTTTAATGTTAATTTTTAATAATACAATATATTTTATACATTGAGAGCTGGCTGGCAATCTGTAGCTTTATTCCAAACAGCAACCCTGTAGAGCCTTACCGTGAGAAGAATTAAATACTGTAGTATAAAAAAACGAAAACATATATATATATATATATATAGTCTTAAGCATTTCTGACCAGATGCCAAAAGAAGAATACGAAGGTTCCAGTATATAGGCAAGTTTAAATGTTGTTAGGAAACACAAACACAGCACATAGGTCACAACAATGACACCCTACTTCCTGGTTTTCTAGTTGCAAACTACATGGAGAACATCATGCCGTTTGGGTCGCACATTCTAAGCCAACATAGTAGGTTAGACGTGTGGGTCAAATGAAGTCAAGCAGGCAAAAATTATTTTCTACACTTAAAGAGGCCACGGCCCAAATAGCAGACTATTATTTCTATTCCCATACGCCCCCGGCTAGAGGTAGAGCTCTTCACAGGGAGTAGGATGCCATTTCGAACGCCTGCTAAAGAATAATGTTGCAACACTAAGAGGCAGTTTTAATATGTATAACTATTGAGTGCAAGTGCAGCCTTCTTAAATATGTTCATAATGCTTATATACAGTACAATATTGGACCATGAAATCCAGCATTTTGCTTTCTCTTTAACGTCCTGAGGACATATTACATTAGCCCTGTGTGACTGTTGAGAGAGAGGGGGGGGGGGGGCGAAGGTAGAGGGAGGGAGGGAGGGGGGAGAGAGGGAGGGAAGACATGATGAGAGAGGAGCCAGGGAAAGGTGACTGAAATATTATGACTCATAATCCCCACAGCACTGTGTGGCTGAACTGGTAAAGCTTTCTCTGCGTTCTTACACCACTCAGTTCTTTCTCTGTGTGTTCTTACACCACTCAGTTCTTTCTCTGTGTTCTTACACCATTCAGTTCTTCCTCTGTGTTCTTACACCACTCAGTTCTTTCTCTGTGTTCTTACACCATTCAGTTCTTTCTCTGTGTTCTTACACCACTCAGTTCTTTCTCTGTGTTCTTACACCACTCAGTTCTTTGTGTTCTTACACCATTCAGTTCTTTCTCTGTGTGTTCTTACACCACTCAGTTCTTTCTCTGTGTTCTTACACCATTCAGTTCTTTCTCTGTGTTCTTACACCACTCAGTTCTCTGTGTTCTTACACCACTCAGTTCTCTGTGTTCTTACACCACTCAGTTCTCTGTGTTCTTACACCATTCAGTTCTTCCATAATATACTTTTAGATCCACTTCAGATGTGGTCTGTGTTTCCTGTAAGCTGACACCACCTCAGTGTTTTGATCTCATCATGTAAATATCTGTAAAATAAGGTGACTATGTTTTCCTATATTTGGCCAATAATACATTTGTAGAGTGAATTAATGCAAATACGTTGATCTACGGCAGCTCGTCCAGTCAAAGCGCAGAGCCAGGTTAAGTCTGAACAAAACACACCTTATTTGAATCTAAGATCCCATGTGGGATAAATAAATGGTGTAATGTGAAAAGAGTTCCTTTCAGATTTTGCTCCTAGGTTTTGTAGTGATTATGACGCATTAACAATTTTTCTGTATAAAGGAAGGAGAAAGAATAGAGGGAGGAGATGCAACAGAAGACAGGTAGGAGTAAAACGAGGGAGGAAAGCAGAGAGGCAGGAGATGGGAGAGGAAAGGAAGAAGAGAAAGAGGAGTGGGAGAAGACAGGGAGTAGAGAGAGGAGTGGGAGAAGACAGGGAGTAGAGAGAGGAGTGGGAGAAGACGGGGAGTAGAGAGAGGAGTGGGAGAAGACGGGGAGTAGAGAGAGGAGTGGGAGAAGACGGGGAATAGAGAGAGGAGTGGGAGAAGACGGGGAGTAGAGAGAGGAGTGGGAGAAGACGGGGAGTAGAGAGAGGAGTGGGAGAAGACGGGGAGTAGAGAGAGGAGTGGGAGAAGACGGGGAGTAGAGAGAGGAGTGGGAGAAGACGGGGAGTAGAGAGAGGAGTGGGAGAAGACGGGGAGTAGAGAAGAACAGATGACCGAAGCGATGAAGTAGACTAGGTCTGTTCTGTCAGACCGAGGTAAGCCAGGAAGGAGAGTTTCGGTAAAGGAGAGGAAGAGAGGGATTCAGGGAGAGGGGGAGGCGGTGAGGAAGGAGAGCAGGAGGAGGGTCTAGAGAGGGGCCTTAGGGAGAGAAGGGTGGTGAGGGGGAATAGAGGAGAAAAGTCTGACCCCCTAAACCAGGAAGAGAGGGAGGAGGAGGTGGACAGGTGGTTCAGGGCTGAGCGGTGGGTGTGCTGGCCTGCATGTGTGTGTGCGTGTGAAGGTGTGTGTTCTGGATGTTTCAGTCGGCAGTGCAGGCGCAGGCTGTCCCGACGCTTTGCGCTGTAGGGGCAGAGGTCGCAGGTGAAAGGTCGCTCCCCGGTGTGCACACGCACGTGCTCAATCAGTTTATTGGCGGTTCGTGCTAGGTGGCCGCACCTGTCGCAGCGGTACTGGTTGCCCTGGCGATGACCCCTAACATGGGCCTGGAGCTCTGGTTGCCCTGGAAACGACCTTTGGCAGATGCAGCAGAGGTGCTGATCTGCCGTTGAGTGCGATGAGCGCATGTGTGTTACCATGGAGACAGGCCGGTTGGTGGAGAATTCACAGAGAGGGCATCTGCAGGCAGAAAACACACATTAACACACACAAGACAGAGAGGAGACTAACCTTTTATAAAGGGAGGGAGAGAGGTTAGACTGAGCCAGCTAATGTTTTACAGAGAGAAGAAGATAGGATGGCTAACCTTCTACAGAGGGAGGGAGACAGAGCAGCTTACCTACAGGAGGGAGAGATTAGAGAGAACAGCTGTACTGACTAACTAGAACCGAGCAAGAGAGAGGACAGACAGAGATGACAGAAGATGAGAGGAGAACAGAACGAGAAATAACAGGATAGAGGAGAACCGACAGAAAGATGACAGGAGGAAATGAGAACAGAAAAAGATGACAGGAGGACAGAAAGAGAGAGAACAACAGGAGTGAGGAGAACAGACGAAGCAAAACCAGGGGGGAGAGAAGAGAACAGACAGGAGAATACAGGTAGAAAGAAAATGTCATGTAAAATGTGATCAGAGAAAGGAAGAGGGGAACAGTGAGGCAGAAAGAGGAAAACCTCATGTGACATTCCATAATTGAGATCCGTGCTGAATTGGATCCAAAGCCAAAGGTGTTTAAAAACACATCTGATTCAGAATCCGAGGAGAACAACATTCACTTTGAAATGTCAGTAATATGGAAGATTTTCATCTAATCTGGGTTGGATTTGTACAAGACCAAAATGGATCAAGATTAACAAATAAAATCTGCTTTATTGCATCACAAGCGAGATGTTTTTCAAGGTTTTCATTTTCCTAATTATATGCAAGCAGGGCCCAGTGGATACGGTAAGGGCCCAGTGGATACGGTAAGGGCCCAGTGGATACGGTAAGGGCCCAGTGGATACGGTAAGGGCCCAGTGGATACGGTAAGGGCCCAGTGGATACGGTAAGGGCCCAGTGGATACGGTAAGGGCCCAGTGGAAACGGTCAGGGCCCAGTGGAAACGGTCAGGGCCCAGTGGAAACGGTCAGGGCCCAGTGGAAACGGTCAGGGCCCAGTGGAAACGGTCAGGGCCCAGTGGAAACGGTCAGGGCCCAGTGGAAACGGTCAGGGCCCAGTGGATACGGTAAGAGCCCAGTGGAAACAGTCAGGGCCCAGTGGAAACAGTCAGGGCCTAGTGGAAACAGTCAGGGCCCAGTGGAAACAGTCAGGGCCTAGTGGAAACAGTCAGGGCCCAGTGGAAACAGTCAGGGTCTAGTGGAAACAGTCAGGGTCTAGTGGAAACAGTCAGGGTCTAGTGGAAACAGTCAGGGTCTAGTGGAAACAGTCAGGGTCCAGTGGAAACAGTCAGGGTCTAGTGGAAACAGGGCCCAGTGAAAATAGTGTTGCAAGAGGCCTATGCGTGTTTGCCACATGAAAAGCTCAAACCAGTAAAGAAAGAGAACTGACAGAGGACAAACCAGTAGAGAAAGACAACTGACAGAGGACAAACCAGTAAAGAAAGACAACTGACAGAGGACAAACCAGTAGAGAAAGACAACTGACAGAGGACAGACTAATGCTGTTGAAATATCCTTCCCGGAACCAACTGAAATTAGTAGCAACCATGACTTATGTTCACAGTAATATATTTTCATCCGGATGTTTTCTTCAAATAATATAATTTTGGAACCAGTCTGTATTTCCCATAGTGCAACACAAATCGGAGATCTGTGGGTAGCGAATTCGACCTGACCCCGGATCCCAGGGTGCACTACAGTGTTCTGGTTATCTTAGTTATTTGGGTTTGTAGGTTATATCTGTAGAGAGCTGTAGTTAGAAGAGAGAATGGAGGAAGAGGGAAAGACAGAGAGGGGGGGTCAAGAGGGAAAGACAGAGAGGGGGGGGGTCAAGAGGGAAAGACAGAGAGGGGGGGGTCAAGAGGGAAAGACAGAGAGGGGGGTCAAGAGGGAAAGACAGAGAGGGGGGGGGGTCAAGAGGGAAAGATAGAGAGGGGGGGGGTCAAGAGGGAAAGACAGAGAGGGGGGGGTCAAGAGGGAAAGACAGAGGGGGGGTCAAGAGGGAAAGACAGGTTGAGGCAGAGCAGGAGAGAGAAAAGTAGTGATTGTGAAAACGTGACAATGATGAGGATGTAACTTACATTACATTGACCCTCCCATCAGAACTGCA